>NC_085860.1:2785000-2832500 GCF_034702125.1 Engraulis encrasicolus
CAAAACTCCCTCCAACCTCTGCATGTTGCACATATTCATTATCTCTCTCATGGCAAGGCTGAGTCCGGACGCATTGCATCGCATCGCATCACATCGCATCGCATCACATCGCTCGGCTAGAGAGATAAACGCACCACTTACTCACATGGCTCTCTGGCCCTCTCGCGTGAGGCCAGCTGCACATCCCGTGATAACTGAGGCACTAGAATTCAAACAGGAACGGCAGAGGCCAATTTTATACTGACTTCCATGAATGAAGTTGGGTTAACACACACACGTGTCACGCGCACGCACACACACACATGCACAAAACCGACATCTTCTCACATCCACTACCATGGCAGTCCAACTCACTTCAAAAGAGAGGGCTATGCATGTTAATATCGCCTGCACACACACACACACACACACACACACACACACACACACACACACACACACACACACACACACACACACACACACACACACACACACACACACACACACAAAGACTGAGTGTGCCAAAGCCTTTAGGACACCTTGCCTCAAGTGTCCCTGTCTGTTCTGTTATTCTCACCCCACTGGGCAATGTGACACGCCCCAGCTCGCCGCACCATGGGGTACACTACTACAATAGCCCAACAAAGCTTCCACCTACAACGCACAAGCAGGCAGGTAAAGTCTGGCACCTCTCTCTGCCTGTCTCCACTCCAACAGAGCAGACAGCGCCACCCTCAGCCCTGAAGACGGCCCTGCAATAAGCTAGGCTGCAGCAAGGCTGAGGAGAGCGGGGCGAGGTAGCTACGAGAGAGAGAGAGAGAGAGAGAGAGAGAGAGAGAGAGAGAGAGCTGGGCAGGGAGCCAGTGGCCGCCAGTTGGGGAAGGCACGGCTGTCTTATCGGCATGCGAGAGCAGGTAGGCACGGGCGTCCTGAGACAGCTGTAAGGCAACAGCCCATACAACAGCCATCAGCCGTCAGACCACATGCCTCCTCCTGGGAGCGCACGGCCAACACGCTCCGCACTACGCATCTGCCATCTCCTACCCCCCCCATACACAGAGAAGACAGCGAGAGAGGGATGGAGAGATGGAGGGGGAGAGAAGACATGAGCGAGAGAGGAGGAGGAGGAGAGAGATAGAGATGAAGAAAAAAAGATGAGGCACTGGTGAGAAAGAACATAACAAAAAAAAGAATAAAAACAAAAAAAAGCAACGCAACAACACAAGCAAGAAAGAAAGAAAAACGACGAAGAAGACACACCGGCATGCCAAAACAAATGGCAACCTTTCCAAAGATTAATTTGTTTACCAGACGAATGTTCTCGCTGTCAGCAGCCAAAACTAGGTGACCTTCGAGTTCCATCTCCCGTGTGGACGTGCCTCGACTAGAGTCATCTGTTAATACCAAGCGCGTGTCTCATCACTCTGTCCCTGCGCGTGTCGGCTGACATCTGCCAGGCTCAGGGCGAGTGACAGGCACAGACAGACAAAGCCACTTGCCTAGCAGATAACTACAGACCATTCATTTTAATTAGCCTAGCCGGCGGATGGATGTGCAGGCTACCTGTCCTGATTTCTGAGTACACCTCTCACGAGAGAGCGGAGTAGTTTATCTAGCGCGCCTATTTATGGGCTCAATCAATAGGCCGTCACGTCAACAGACACTGAATCAACATTACACCAGGTAAAGAATTAAAGAACAATTAGTCCTATTAAAAGCCATAAACTGACTGATGATAATGACATGACAAGCTGATATGAACCCCCATCATCACATCTTACGTGGGCACAGGCACGGGCACGGGCACGGGCACGGGCACACACACACAGTTATCCAACTTCATCTAAGCCTTCAACCATGTTGTGCAGAACAATTTATAAACTCCACATGAGTCGTCACAGCTCCTCTTCCTCACAGGCCTTATTTGATGATATTTGACGATTAATTGAGTAATTGATGATTGATTGTGTCTTCATCAGTATTTCACCATCAGTGAAGAGAGCAGATGTCTTGAACAACATCAGTTAAAGAATCTGCAAACGTACACGCATATTTAATAAGTGCAAAACAACTGACCGTGTTTGGCTGTCTCTTTGGCAGATCTGGAAACTGGATGCCGTAGCTCTGGCACATCACGTCTCTGATCTTTGGATGGGTCGGGTTAGACAGCAGCCGTAGTGTAAGGGTGGCCTTGTGCTGGAATAAAACAAAACACATGGAAGGCCCCTATTTCAGATGCCATTTTAGACACTGTGGTGGATAACACCATAACAATGGCTCAGCCATAATAATACCACATGATATGAATTGATAATAACTACTCCACTGTCAGCGTTCATTCAATTTGCATCCCTGAGCAAGATTGACAGTGGATTGCATACGGTAAAGTAAACATAACATCACAGACTTGGGCACATTCAATTAGGGGTGGAAAGCAACTGATTACATTTACTCAGGTATTGTAATTGAGTTAGCTTTTATGAGTACTTTGCATTTTAAGTAGTTCAATTACACAGGTCTAAGTACTGAGTAAAACTGACAGACAAAATGACATGCATAATCATAAAACAATCTGCTGGAAAATAAAGGAAACTACGCAGGATTCCGTAAAGAATTTTCACCATTTTACTTGTCCCACCTACATGCGTCTTGGATCAATGTGATGGATGATGGCTGGTGCCAAGCAAGAAATATACGTCATGGAGGACGATATTCAAAAGAAACATCGAATTCTCCAGAGGAAACCTAAACAGAACTAACTAAGTACTTTAACACAAATTATTTTTTCTTGTTTCACTTTCACTTTTCTTGTTTCACTTTCACCCGAGTAGGATTTTTAAGATTGGTCGTTTTACTTTTATTTGAGTAGGATTTAAGTGTTACATAAATATAGTAAAGCTACTTTTACTTGAGTACAATTTTCTGAACTTTTTCAACCTCTGCCTAAAATAAAACACATGTAGAGCATAAAGCACTATGTAGAATAAATCCTCCAGGAGCCAGGGAGGTATGTCCAGGGCCAGATTAAGATGGCCCTGGGCCCCGGCTGCTGTGGGGCCCCGCTGGAAGGCAAATTTCAGGACAAAATTACATAGCTGGCGTCATAATTACGAGTTAGGAATTAAGGATAACATGTCTGTCAGCTGTATAGGGACATATTGACAGGATTTAAAACTGTACTCGACAGATTAATTTTTCAATATAACACAATTCTGCAATTCTTGGCCAATCAGGGCACCCTGGCAGGTGGGACCCCCTAGTCTACAGCCATGTCTAGCATGTGCATTAATTCGGCCCTGAGTATGTTACCTTCTGCCCGGGTGATGGCTCTGCATTTCTGCTCTTTTCAAGACGCCTGTCTGGTAAATCTCCAAAGGGGGGGCGCCTATGTGAGGTCAAAAGAAGTCTTTTGTGAAATGCATGAAACCGTTAAATGGCCATTGAAGAATACTGTGTATCATTCTTTGATTTTATGTATTCATTATACCATTGTGGTATCTGGACAAGGTTTGTTTCTGGATTCTTGATGCAAGGTAACGTCACAATATGCTTATTTATGGACTTCAAATAATCTTCAGCATGCCTCTGAGAAGGGAAAGAGGGGAATGAGGTTGAACAAAGTTAAGTTAATATTTTTCAACCTTTACATATTTTGTGAAGGTTTATCTGAATATTTAAGTCTGTGAATGATTTAGCCTATGGCATGCAGTGTTGCTATTGAGATGCACTCTAACTTGTATTCCACATTCAGTTCTGTGAATGGCTGTCTCCAATGCGTGTACGTCCAAATTCTGCACTCCTTCTTGAATGGAAATTTGATGAATGCTCCGTTTCAGTTGCTTCAGGTCATCTTGCACCTGTGCATTGAGGAACAAATAGATTTATGGTGAGTTGATTGCTGCATCTGAAATTCTACCCTAAATCAAGAACGACACTCCCCCACCCCTCATTGGCCTGCTGTCAAAACCGAACTACCTAATTTCTTTCCTTTGTTGGAAACCTGCTGTATGTCTACATGTACAGTATGTCCATGTCTTTTATGAAAATCTTCCATTATGAATGTCAGCATGATTTACGATGTGTGCTGTGTGTGTGTGTGTGTGTGTGTGTGTGTGTGTGTGTGTGTGTGTGTGTGTGTGTGTGTGTGTGTGTGTGTGTGTGTGTGTGTGTGTCTAAAGGAAACACAATAAATCAGGGCTCTCAAGTTCTGACCTCAGTTGAGGGTGAAATGTCATGTTCGGGGCTGAGAGGCGCTCTGATTACAGGGAGAAGAGTAGAGTATCATAGATCGCGGGTCAATAAATGATACTCTACTCTACTCCCTGCAATCAGAGCGCCTCCCACCCCCACCCCCACCACCACGGGTGAACGAAAGTGTTGTGATTTTGGACACATATTTGAATAGATCCAATTATAAGTTATTGGGTCTGTGTAGTTTTCTCATTAGCTTTGAACATTCGGTACCACTTAACTTGACGCCGGCGTCATAGGTATGCCGTGACAGTGTCATATCAGTGTTGTACCACAGTCATGGACGAGTCATAAACATCACGTCAATGCCATGCACATTTTATCATTGTTGCCATTAAGTGACATGCAGTTTTGGTAGACAGCCCAACAACTTCTTATGACAATAGCCTAAAAGGTGACAGAATATTAACAACATTATGACATTGACAGAATATCAACAACACATTCATGAAGTGTCATGACACTGTTTTAACACTGTTATGACACTGTCATGTCGGCTATGACAGTGGTTTTCAAAGTGGGGGCCCGCGAGGGGATGCCAGGGGGCCACGGCAGGCTGTTAGGAAAAATATAGCAAAATAAAATGACTAGCTTAATGAATTGAAAAACTTAAGTAAGCCAAAAATGAGCTTAACTATCCTAGGGGATCATTTTGTTCTTTACTATGATGATAATGCTTTCTGTAGTAGGCCTAGCCTACTTGAATGGCTTTAGGAATGCACCAACTTCATCGAGTTGTGAAACCGCCGGGTGCATAGAAAAAGATCATGTTAGGGGGGCCTTGGCTGGAATCTACCGGTAGCCTAGGCCTATATGGGGGGCCTTGTCATGGTAAAGTTCGGAAACACCTGGGCTATGACACCGGCGTCAAGTAAAGTGTACCGAACATTCTTCTCATGGAAATCCCATAATCTAAAGGAAAACTTAATACCATGAAAATGCAAATTGCGCTTCCTAATTAAAAAAAAAAAAAAAAAAAAAATCAGAGTGAGAAACACACAGTGTGTAGTGACAATTTAAGACTTGAGGAACGCACGCACGCACACACACTTAACTTAATCATTCTGTGTTGGTTAACCCTTAACATTTGTGCAGATAAAGCCATTCAACATGCAGCAGCGAGGGACAAGCAGCGTCTTTTGCAGAAATTGCTACGCTTTTATCATTGATAAATTATTACGTTTGAAAAGCCTCACCTGAACTAAGACACGTCCAAGTTCATCTCCCTTTTTCAGTAGTTCCGCCATTCTAGACAGAACTCGAATGTCTCTTTCTTATAAACTGTTTCCAGAAAAATACGCAGGGTTTGGTCATATCTGTACCTTGAGAGGAAAAAATGGACATTGCCAACTCTGACGGCACATTTCTTTCTCCAGCAGCTCAAACATTTCCCAGCACTCCCTGACCCTGACAGACAACAGGGGTGTAACCATGACAACTCGAAACGCTCCGAGTCTGTCCGACACTCTCCAAGGTCCGACTCCACATCAGAGGCTCGAGATGCTGATGATAGTTTCATTATTTACTCTCAATGTTTAGTTTGCTTCAGTTTGCTCTTGAACATTGGTTCGATAGTTGTTTGCCACAGTTAGCTCAAATGCACCGGCACTGGAATCGTAAATAAAACCAGCCCCTTTAGTCTTTGTAGAAAATCTGTGATACTTCACTCCACATCCGTGTGACTCATAATCTGGGAATAAAATGTCCTTTAGGGGATTTTCTTTTTTTTGACTGAGCCGGTTGTGCGGTCTTCTGCATAGCGGTTGAACCACAGCCCCTTCAGTCTTCCTGGAAAAGCTATGGTAGAACATTAAACTACCATGGTTTTCTGTCAAAACTTTTAACTATGGAAGTTTTCTTCTGGAGTTCTTCAACAGCCAGGTTTCATGGTGGTCATATAGCACGGTGAATTACTACCACCTACCGGACAGATATTAAATCTTTTGAAAAGGACTTAGGCCTACCAGTTACCAGTGTAGATTTCTATAGATTTATTTTTTTAAAGATCTGCCTTGCACTCGAACCTTCTGGGACAACAGTCAACACAGAATGTAAAAATAGCAATTTAAAATGTAGCTAGAGATTCTTTAAGTATATATCTTATATATATTAGGCCTATATATCTTAAATATATTATCTCTCTACTATCTCTGATGTAGCCTACTAGGCTAGCATACTAGGCTAAAAATAACACAGAGTGCCTGTTAGGCCTATTTAAAAATATGTTGTATAAATACATCATATTTTTAAATAACAGGCACTCTTCTATCTTCATTTAAGCATAGTGGGTTCTCTGTGCTGACAATAGCTTTAAAAAAAACAAAAAAAAACAAAACTATGGATATCTTTTACTACTTTTACACATATTCTCTCAGAACTGTTGCCCTTCCAGTATCCACCCACATGAAAAAAAACTATAGTATAGTAAATAAACTATAGTAGCCTATACCCTATATTTACTATAGTATATTCTATAGTGTTTTTGAACCTAGTTTTTTTACTACAGTAAACTGTAGTGTACTACAAAAAAACTGCAGTTTTGTTACAGTATACATGCATATTACCACAGTATACCACAAAAACTGCAATATACTACAGTAAATACCAAAATGTTTACTATACTTTTTAGTATAGAAGTTTACTATAGAATACTATAATTTTAATACTATAATTTTAATACTATAATACAATAACACATTACATTATGCCGCTTTAACCATAACACTACCAATAATTAACTGCTTACAAAATAAGACCACTTACCCTTAGCACAATGTTTTTTACAGACTGCTAAAATACGAAAAATGAGAACCAAAGAAATCAACATTCTTTAAACAGGTGATAATTTATTGAGGGCCTTTAGTAATACATACGACTAGTGTCTTAATTAAGAAACACTTGAAAAATCGTTACTGTATTAAAACTTTCGCTTTTCAAAACATCACTACTTGATGAGAGGAGGATGCACTCAACTCAAAATACTTGGCTGTGCAATAGCAACCATTTGGCCAAGGTCATATTGAACTAAGAAGATGACACTTTCAAGTAATTCATTTAAATTCAAATGATTAATTATTTAATAACTATTATGGCAGAATAACTGAGAATAAACAGAATAGAATAAATCATTCTTTTGGTCCGTTCCTGCCAAATGTGTGTGTGTGTGTGTGTGTGTGTGTGTGTGTGTGTGTGTGTGTGTGTGTGTGTGTGTGTGTGTGTGTGTGTGTGTGTGTGTGTGTGTGTGTGTGTGTGTTTGTGGTGCAAATAGATAGAGGTGTATGCTACCATTTGGGGAAATCCATTCATTTTTCACCTTTTTCTAACCTGAATAGTGCCTGAATGTTAACTCACTATTCAATGAGTGAGTTAACATTCAGGCACTATTCAGGTTAGACAGGGTATAGTGGTCAATAGTGATCTAAACTCAACTGTTTAACGCAAGGGAAAGTGAAAATGAATGGATTTCCCCAAATGGTAGTGTATTGTTGATCTATTTGTTGAGTTTGGCAGCATTGTTTAGTTTCTGACGGATGAACGCTTTGACGTTGGAGTCTGTGATGTGTTGAAATTTTGTCTTTGCCGCATCTGTAGGAGCACACAAACACATATACCAAAGATATAAATATGAGTTTATCAGAATAAACAGCTTTTCTCAAACCTCCCAAGTATCAATTCTACACCTACTTGTTATTTCAACGAGGTCTTTTTGGGGGAGGCCAGGTTTCTTTTCTGTGCCGCTGCTGGAGGTCTGGCCAGTCACTGAGTGGGCACACATGAATTCTCGGGTGTAGAGGCCATGAAGTAAGTCATTGATGAACTTCTGGGGGTTTTGTATGGAGCAGCGCTCCACAAGTCCTTTTGGGATGATCTTTCATGCAAGCAGATAACACTGTCACGAATCTACTTCTACATGCAGGTCTTACACAGACACAAGCACAATACTACACACTCTCTCCTTCCTCAATACTGTACTGTACATATTCTTTAAAGATAGCAGCATCTAAGAACAACATGCCAGCACATGCAAACCCATGTAGGTAAACAATCTGTTAAAGTCTACATTTAACACATGCACATTTGCGTTTAGATTAACCTAGTGTTCAGCTGATGCATTTATGCCTCTTTTCCACTGTCGGTTTTCTGGAAGGCCTACAGCTCAACTTGGCTGCCACTTTTTTGCTCTTCGACTGAGCTGTCGTGCCAAATTGAAAAGCAAAAAGTGGTGGCTGAGTTGCGCTGTGTCGAGCAGTAGGCCTACCAGAAAAACTGACAGTGGAAAAGAAGCATTAGAAAACAGTGCAGCTGAAACTAAAGAACTGAAACTATACAAACAAAATCAAACAGATTCCTACAGAGTCTGTTGCTGGTGCTGGAGATGCTGCTGCTTCTGATTGTGTTGGTGCTGGTCTTGATGGTGTTGATTGTGTTGGTGCTGGTGGTCTTGATAGAGTTGATTGTGTTGGTGCTGGTGGTCTTGATAGAGTTGATTGTGTTGGTGCTGGTCTTGATGGTGTTGATTGTGTTGGTGCTGGTCCTGATGCTCCTGGTCTTGGTGCTGCTGCTGGTGATAGTGTTGGTTCTAGAAATCCCTGCAGCTTCTCCAAAATGTCTGGAAGCACTGAGCAAAAAAAAACATAATAGAAATAAGTTAACATGTAGACAAAAAAACAAAAAGAATATTTTGTCATAAAAAACGTATTGAATAATAATAGCATTACATTTCAGTGTTGCCATTTTTTGTTTCAGTGAACAATTCTCCTGTTGCAGCCTGCGGTTCTCCTCTCTCAGCTGCTTGCACTCTACTCGATGGCACTGAAAAAAAAATTGTAGCGACAACAAAAAAATTACATAGGCTACACCTGGGCAAATAATAAAAAAAAACAGTTTGAGTACGCACAAAGTTAACAACTGATTGAATACAGTAACCTGTATCTAACTACAGAGTAAAAAAAAAACAGTAAGCAGAAGAGTAGAGTTATGAGTTCCTTGATCAGCCGCCTGAAAACACCACAAAAAAAGTCTGGTTGGAGACAACACAGGGGCTTTAAACACCAAACAAAACTAGGCCTCAGCCAATCACTGACAAGATGGTTGAGGGAAAGGGGATTAGTTAGTAAGTAACCATGCAGGAATTAATAGTTTACAAAATAGTTTGCAAAAATGAAATTGCATTAGTGATCTTACTTCATTCCCCATTTCATCCGCTGAGCTCAGCTGAGACTGTCCTATGACAAACCAAACAGAAAATGTACACAGTTAAGGGTTTCATTAAGGAGAACCGAAAAGCAAATGCCCTATGAGGCTATGACCTGCTGATTTCTTTAAAACTGATGGGATACGTAAAATACTAGCATTTGCAGAGCGCAGTGGGTGTGCTGGTATACAGTATAGGACATAAGGAGCTCACTGAAATAGGCTGAACCAAGATTATTTAATGCTCTGTGAGTAAGGAGGAGAATCCTAAAATCAGCCCTTGCTTGTATAGGCAGCGAGTGTTGAGAGGCTAGAATGGGTGTTATATGGCTGTTCTTTTTTGCTCTGATCAATACTCTTGATGCAGCATTTTGGACAAGCTGAGGGCTCCTTGTTGTGCTAGCTGATAAAATGCTACTGACAGCTTTGATGTGGGGCTGGAAAGTAAGCGCAGTCGAATATGACGCCAAGATTTCAAACTGCTGGGCTACTTATTGATAATAGTCATCAACTCTCAATGACAGTTCATCAGATGTAACATTTCCCTTGGTTGGTTTCACAATGGTTATACAAATACCTTGTTTGTTGAGTTCCATTAAGACTTGCAGACCTGTGTCTATTCTTTTCTTCTTCTTCTCCCTGTCTCCAAAGCAAATTTCTCCTTTGTGGAGACTAATAAAGAAACCTAACCTAACCTTCATAGACTGATTTAACGGAGAATCCTGCAAATCATAATACAACATGCTTTTCTGATGACTGCTGAAACAATAAATGGCAACACAACTCACATAGGCCTATACCTCAACTACTGCTTCGTAGCCCCTTAATGCGCGCCGTACCTCCAGTGGCACGCTGTAATAGTCATTGAAATTTAACTACCATAGCACTACAATACTGACACAACACAGGCTTTTTAGTAATGCACCACAACTTGGTCATTACCATACTGGTAACAACAAATGTATAAAGCCGTGTCTTAAGGGGTTAAATCATACTGGGCATGTCTGCAACTTCTTAGAAAAAGTTTGAGAATTTCTTGTTGGAGAAAAATGTGCATAGATTCTACACTCAGACACAGACATCGATGGTGTTAAGGGACCTAGTCAACTGCTGCTCCTTCCTAATTTCGACATAATCAAATATTTTGTCCCAGAGTACATGCACAGTGTTTGCCTTGGTGTAACAAAACAATTTGTCAGTATTTGGTGTGATTCTAAAAACTCAGCTTCACCATTTTATTTACAGCCAAAAGTTATTCAACAGATTGGTCATTCTCTCCTCAACATACATCCACCAAATGAAGTCAAAAGATGCCCAAGGTCTTTGTCTGAGAGACACTATTGGAAGGCATCTGAATGGAGGGCATTTCTGTTATTTTATTCCCCCATTCTTTTAAAAACAGTTTTACCCCAGCAATATTTTAATCACTGGCTTTTGTTCGTTTTCTCCATTTACACACTCCTCCAGGGCCATGTAGAAAAAGCGGATCTTTTGCTTGCTTCCTCCTGTCTTACACGTTTCGTTGTTGAGGTACCAGAGCTTTATGGGAAATGTCATGCGTCTTTCAATGTTCACTGCTTAACCCATCTTAGCAATGCAGTTGACATGTGGGGTCCGCTGTGGGCCAATTCTGCATTTCTTTATGAAGACACAATTGGCACTCTTCTTGAAATGTTCAATGGCACACAGGCAGTACCTGAACAAATTTGTAAAATATTTTTGAACACCAAAACACTAATGCACCATACTGAATTATTCAACAATGCCTCTGATGATGTCAAAAGATTTGTCATCAACCACACTTTAAGCACAACAGAAACCTATGCAGCCAATTTTAAACGCAATAATTCCTGTGTGGCTCTAAAAACTGGAGAGCATGGCAGCATTAAAGCCATACTCCTTTGTAAGTCTAATTGTGGTTGCTTATCAGCATGCCACTGTGAAGAAGGGTGTATCTACTATTTTTTAGATTAAAAAAGGACCCTAGGCAGATAACAATATATGATGATTTTGCTCAGGTGAATACTGCCAGAAACATTGTAAAGTTCAAAAAGACCAAAGAAATACTACTGTGTAAACCCAATGACATTTTGTGCAAATGTTTTTGCTATGTACTAGATGAGTCAGTTATACCTTATCAAGATGCCTGTACTAGAAAATGTCTAAGGATAGTAAAGTTGTACTAAAGTGTACTGTCTTCAATAGTTTTTATTGTTGTAAACAATAATTGTATATGTATGTAGCCAATACAATAAAACCATTTCAAATCTAGTCAAGCGGTTTATGGTCACTTCAGCCATAGGTTGCCTGTTCACATCCGAGCAGACTTAAGTCGATGTGGTCTTATTTTGAAGACGACAACCTCCTCTTTCACATGAGCCATTCAATACGTGTGATGGTTGCCATCACACCGAATGGCATTATTTTGATTGTGGAAACGCCATTCTGCGAGGTGGCGCTGTACGGAACACTGTGCGTTACTTCTACAATGTCTAGACAACTACTATAGTATTTTCCACACTATATTGTAGTATACTATAGTTCACTACAGTATTCTATAGTATACTGTAGTAAGTGCTGTAGTAAACTATAGTATTTTTCCCCCTGGGCACTGAGTACTGACTATGCTGCAGCAAACTGCAGCAGGCAATGCAGATGGGCTAGTCCAACCATACATCGAGCAAATTGCGTTACTTCTGGCAGAATGTCCACGAATTATCTGTGCCTTGGTTAATTAGCTGTTGCTCGCAATATGCTGGCATTTGGGGCGCCTCATTTAAACTACCAGATTTGTTTTGCTGCCATTGGTATTTTTTGCTGCTTGCTTTGCTCCCACCACCTTCCCTGCTCCACCAAATTGTCATTGCCAATCAATGTCATATTGTTGTCATTGTTGCTTGCTCTGTTCTAGGGGGTATATTGCCTTTCCAGCTAAATGGAAGGCACCCCACCTGAGGATGCTGCTGTTCCCTGTCTTTGCTTTCATGCTCATGGAGAAGCTTGGGAACTTCCTCCCAACAGAGCCATTCCGCCAAATACAAAATGTGTGACTAGAGTGGTTCTGACAGAACTCTGTTTTATCTCTCACCATTGATTTATAGACAATGCCTTTTCCTCACATGATTGCACATGACTGCTGAATTATTCCCTGCACTAACCGTAGAAAACATTCAAAACCGAACTTGCATAATTAAATTAATTAAACATTAGACATAATTAAACATTAAACATTCCACACATTCATGTTTCTTTTTTTTAATCTCTTTTGTTGCTGCCACTCATTTTGACCATCATTCTATATACGCCCATTAATGGGTGTTCTTGGCTTTTCCCCCTCCCTAAATGTATTTCTAAAACGTTCTTATGTGGACGGGTTGGTGTGGAATCTTGAGGCCAGTCGTGTGGGGCTACAGTGGGCCTCTCTGTCTGAAAGCAAGGGCCCTGGGCAAGTAGGAGCCTTTGCAGGATGCCTCCTTTACAGTATAGAGTACAGCTGTCCACAGGGTCTGGTCGGATGCTCAGGATTGCTCTGGTGACAACATAGTGACAGTCTCACTACAGTAACTTCTTCTTTTTCAGTGGAGAGAGAAAGAAAACAGTAAGCTCAGCTTTTCCAAGTGTGGACATCCATAAATCATACTAGCACACACACACATTTTAACTACTTTATTTATGTCTGCAATTCATAATATGTACATATGGACATAAATGTTAGGCGTCAGACATACCAAAGCTGAACGGAGCGGACGCGAGATGAACACGGTTTTTCTGCTTAGTTTCGGCTGGTGTGTTCTACTCTGCCTTTCACACTGACAGAGTCGGCGTGCGCGGCCAGTCCTGTAACACCTCTACTCAAAAAGCCCACGCTCAACCCTGCTCAGGTTGAAAACTATCGGCCGGTTTACTACTCCCATTTCTATCAAAAGCGGTTGCAAAACAGGTCAATGACTTCCTAACTCAAAATGACCTACTTGACCCAAAACAGTCTGGCTTCAAAAGTGGCCACTCCACTAAAACTGCCTTACTGTCAGTAACAGATTATTTAAGGGCTGCCAAAGCTGAAGGAAAATCGTCCGCACATCCTACTGGACCTATCTGCTGCCTTCGATACGGTCAACCATGACATACTTCTTACTATACTCTCAAACATGGGCATCACAGGCACAGTCCATTCCTGGTTTAAATCCTACCTCTCCGGGCGTTCTTTTAGCGTGTCATGGCAAGGGCAATTGTCCTCAACTCATCACCTCTCCACAGGGGTGCCCCAAGGGTCGGTGCTGCGGCCCCTCATATTTGCCATGTACACTACCTTTCTGGGCCATGTCATCCGTGCTCAAGGCTTCTCCTACCATTGCTATGCTGATGACACAGCTATATCTGTCATTCGATCCAGAGGACTCCTCTGTCTCTGCACGCATCTCAGCCTGCCTCTCTGACATATCCACATGGATGAAGGAACATCACCTTCAGCTGAACCTCGCTAAAACTGAACTCCTGGTGATCCCAGCCAAGGACTCATGTTGCCATGATCTCAAACTCAATATGGGCTCAGCCACTGTCGCCCCAAACAAGTGTGCAAGAAACCTGGGTGTCATGATTGATGACCATCTATCATTCTCAGACCACATAGCCTCGGTTGCCCGGTCATGCCGCTTCTGTCTGTACAATATAAAACAGATCAGGCCGTACCTGACCCAATATGCCACTCAGCTTCTGGTACAGGCCTTGGTCATCTCTCGCCTCGACTACTGCAACTCCCTCTTGATTGGTCTTCCAGCCTGTGCAATAAGACCCTTACTAATGGTCCAGAACACGGCGGCACGTCTGGTGTTCAACCAACCCAAAAAGGGCGCATGTCACAACACTTCTTGTCAACCTGCAGTGTCTGCCCGAATACAACACAAAGCTCTGACCCTTGCCTACAAAATTAAAGCAGGTACTGCTCCGGCTTACCTAAAGGATATGCTCAAGCCATATGTTCCTACCAGGGCGTTGCGTTCCTCCAATACCAACCGTTTAGCCTTGCCCTCTACTAACACAAGGCAACCCCAGTCCAAACGGTTTTCTGTCATTGTTTCTCAATGGTGGAATGACCTACCAGTTGCTACAAGAGCAGGGTCATCCCTCTCAACCTTCAAGAAGCTAGTGAAGACTCACCTCTTCCGAGAAAGCTTTCCTGCCTAACACTCTAATTTCACTAATTCTACTCACATTGTAGCCTTTAGTTTTTAGTGTCTTTCCTTAGTCTTAGTCTCTGAGGTCTTTCCTTAAGCCACTGCTATTGACATCTCTAATGTACCTAACATCTATATGTACCTAATTTGCTTCTAACATCCTTTTAAAATCCTTTACTTAGTTTTTCTTTATCACTGTGTTGGACATTGTTGCCAGTGTTGCAACTGTACACTGCGCCTAGATGTCTTGCTTATTATCCGATTTGCCTTGTTACATTCCTATTATTTAATGTTGCTTCTATTACCTTGTGTTTGACAATGATGTCAGTGTTGCAACTGTACACTGCACCTTGAGGTCTTTTGTTTACTTTTTTGCTACTTTTTAATGCATTGTCCTCTTTACTCTTTGAAGGACAATGTTACCCGTGTTGCAACTGTACACTGTGTCTTACCCTGTTCTTGTTTAAATTGCTCCCTGTAAGTCGCTTTGAACAAAGGCTTCTGCTAAATACTTATGTAATGTAATGTGGTGTTCAAAACCCTCCCCACAGCCAGAGCTAGCGTGCTACTTTGCCATTCATTTGAATGAGATACCGCCGGTCGCCGGCGTGAAAAATACGCTCGAGTTCTATTTTCCAAATGCAGCGCGGAGCCGGCTCCCGCGCCGCTGACGCCCGACTTCCGCCGATTGGTGTGTAAGGACAGATATGTTTCAATGTATTTTCACCGACTCCAGTAAAAGTCGCGGCCGTTCCGCGATGCTTTATCGCCCTAGTGTGTAAGACCCCTTACAGATACAATGATGCTAAGTCTCAATCCAATGTGGGTCTCAAAATAGCAGTTTTAAGGGTACAAACAACACCTCCTTCTCCAAATATGACTACCAATAATGAAGGATATTGAGCAATACTTGGCTATTTGCTGTGCCTTTGCTTTCGTGAAGCCAACCATCCTTAGCCCCCTAGTGACCAGTCTGTGTACATGTCCCAGCCTTCCAAAGATAAGTGCTACATCAAATATCATCTAAGAGAAAAAGATATGTTAAAACCCGGCCATCCAATGCACAGGAGTGTGCTCAAAATTCGGTCTCCTAAGGAGACATTGTCCCTCCTTCTTCTTCTCACGCTGCATTCACGCCAACGGCGCGGACATCCACAGTACGTGTCCGTTACCAGTCCGAAACTGTTAGAATACATGAAAACAAATCATGCCTTGCACACAGGAGCGCGGTGTAAGCTCGGCGCATGTCCGTCCCGACCGCACATGTCCGAGTTACTCATTGAAAATAGAACTCTAGTCTATTTTCCTGCGAGGACGTCCGTGTTCAATGTGCGGGCTCCATTGAAAACGAATGGCTGCTGGACGTTGACGTGGACGTTGACTGTGCAGTGTGCAAGGCAGCCCGCAAACCTCTCGGACTCGCACTGCTCACAGAGACGTTAAGGAAACGTGCCGTACCTGTGTGCATGTACAGACAGAGATCTTACAGACAGAGATACGTCATTCTAGATCTTTTCTGGTATCCACTTTCTGTCGGGTGAACGCCCCTTTAGGAGACCTTTGGTTAGGAGACCTTCGGAGTCCTGAGGTTGAGAATAAATGGAGTCCCCTTAGCGCTGTAGGTGGTGGTAGCGCACTTCTTGTGCAAACACCTCAAAAAAAGAAGAAAGAAGGGACAACGCCCCCTTAGGAGACCCAACTTGAGAACACTTCTTTTGCATTGGGTGGGTGGGTTTTGAAGCCTCTTTATTACTCCACCCTCTTTGCTTCTTCTCTTTTCGTGTTCACAAGACGTGCGCTACCGCCATCTACAGCGCTAAGGGGACTCCATTTATTCTCAACCTCAAGACTCTGAAGATCTCCTAATCGAAGGTCTCCTAAAGGCACGTTCAACCGGCGTAAAGTGGATACCGGAAAATAACCCGCCTGATTTATCTCTCTCTCTTATACGATTCTCTGGCTATATATTGGCATTTATAGCCAAGGCCAGTTATTTTCTCTTCCAGAGCCAGAGGGTGATATTTTCCCAGTTTCGTTAAGAAAGCCTCCTCTAGACAAGAGTCAAAACAGCATCCAACTTCCAGGATATAAACTTGACTATTATCCTCATCGACAATTGTAATATCTAGCCTGGTGGCATTCAAATCAGAGAATGAAGACATTTCTGTTGGGCCATTGTTTGCAAACATACTTTCTCTAACAACAGTTTTTATGTATAGACTACTGGAGAAAATAAAGACGGTAAACTGGCAGATATAATGTCCACAATCCTGTCATGACAGGAGATGTAAAGGCCTTTGTAAAAATGGCAACTGTTCAGTATATGGGTTATTCTACAATTCGGCTGCGATTTTAAGTCCATGGATTTTATTTGCCAATTCCACTAACTATTAACTGCATCCAATGATGTTTTGGACATTAGCACACATTTATCTTTCATATAATACAGAAAGTGAAGACATGGCATTATTTCCCTCAGCAAGAATTAATATTTAATACTGGTTTTGGGCGTTTTCATGCCGTCTTGTTTTCCAAATGTCAGATTCTGTCTTCATATTAGCATGTAAAGAAACTTGTTTTGCCCAAGACGACAGCAAATGTTGATTCACAGTATTCATCACCATATGACAAAACTGTCAGAAAGACCATTGTGCTCTCCATTATACATGAATATTTGCCATTTTGTGTGTCCACAAAAACTATGTTAACCGTGTCACGATCTGAAACCCCCTCCATAAATCAGTAATGGTTTGGTCTTAGGCCATACGAATAACATCACGTGATGTCATAACCTCTTTGGCAGGATATGGGAAGACTTTTAATCCTTTCTTTTTCATGATCTCATAGCGGGAAAATTGTCAACTGTGTTATCAACATATTCATAAGAATCTGAATTAGAAATCACATGTAGAAAAACACAGATAAAGCATACAAATACATGAATTGATTAAAGGGACACTGAGATTTTTAGTTGTTTATTTTCAGAATTCATGCTGCCCATTCACTAATGTTACCTTTTTCATGTATACTTACCACCAGCATCAAATTGTAAGTATTCATTATGACTGGAAAAATTGCACTTTTCATACATGAAAAGGGGGATCTTCTCCATGGTCCGCCATTTTGAATTTCCAGAAATAGCCATTTTTAGCTCCAAAAATGACTGTACTTGGGCCATACTAGAAAATATTTGTTTAATATTTAGTAAACTTAAATGTAAAGATCAAATTTGGCAATAGGCAGCCCAATTTCAATAAGCAGCATAGTTGCAGTACCTTTTTTGACCATTTCCTGCACAGTGTCCCTTTAATGGACAGTAAAGACACGCAACTGTTTTGAGGTGAAAGAGACCAGGGTCGTTCTTGACAGCATTTTTCCTGCTAGGCAGCGAGCATGCCAACTGTGTCCGCGTGAAGCATCCTGGTTAGAATTTCTGTCCGCGACGCAGCATATGGGAGTGACCTCTGCACCACAGTCATGTCACATGGCGCTAAATCAGGGGTCCCCAAACTAAGGCCCGGGGGCCGGATGCGGCCCCCCATGCCCATTTGACCGGCCCTCCACCTCTCTGCACCTCACCATTTGAACTGGCCCAAAGAAGCAATCCTCACAGAAAAATAATGATAATATATGAAGAGTTCAGATGCAAAACCCCCTAACTCCATTTCTGAAGACCTGCACTTCTATATTTTTTAGAGAACCCTGTTGCTGGTTTGGTTTACATTCATGTACTTGATAATACATATAAATAGTAATATAATCGAAATAAAATAAACAAATATGCAATTTTGATAGCTTCTTTTGCAAATCACTTGTAATGATGAACTATGTTGTGCTTGAAAGTATGGCTATAACAGGCAGTGGCCTAGTATACAGCCCACATGATTGATCCCGGCCCCTGATCACAGCCAGTAACGATAATGTGCACCCCAGAGAAAAATGTTTGGGGACCCCTGCGCTAAACCATCGCAGGAACAACCTTTTTGCAAAACAACGGGGCAGTAAGGTAAGAGCTACTGCTCTGGCAAGGGACCTCCTCCATGCCGTCTGTAATCTACCCTGATTGGCATTCATCTATCTGACGTGAATTGCGGGTGTAGTCCATACTTGTGAGGCAGTTCACTCGCTGCTCCAAGTAGGAAACAGTGTTTTTTTTGTCTTGAGAAATCACGTTAGAAAAAACTGTCCAACTTGTTTGCCAAGCATGCAATCCCACCTCTTTAAGACCAAGCAGATCTCGTTTTGATCAAGCATTTTTCTGCTTGGTTGTGTCCGAGCCTACTAACACAGACCATCTTGCAGCACTGTTGCCACTACCGCAATGTTTTCGTCCTTGATTATTTCCTCAGGAGTAGTATCTGTGATGTCTGCTCCACACCACTGCAAGTCAACACCAGCAGTGTTGCCAAAAGAAATTCAGCAAAAGTCGCTATTGGCTTGCTGAAAAGTCGCTAGAAGTCGCCATGGTGTCACGTATGACATCACAGCGCCACGCATGGCGCGCTGATCTACAGAAAACGTGCCCACTTGCCTTTCGATCACAGTAAAAATGGGCGGTGCTAGATACTTTTTGGAGATCAGAGCTAATCTGCAGCCCTGCATGACCATGGGAAATGCTTTTATGTTGATAAACAATGAATTTGCATTGAAAATGAGCGTTTTAAAAAGTCGCCAGATGCACCAAAAAGACACTAGATGAGTTTTTTTTGTCACCAGGGACGTCAAAAAGTCGCTAAATCTAGCAAAGTCGCTAGTTTGGCAACACTGGACACCAGCCCAGTTGCAGAGATCATTGAGATCAGGCCAGTCCGACATACACAAGCTGGTTGAAGTTTGGATACAGCACGTACTGTACATTAGATACAATAAGCTCCAATCATTTTGAATTTGAAAAGAGTTTGGTTCACCACTCACACCTGAAATTATGCTGGTCCAGACCCTCTGTTACTGTTTTCAGGCAAAACGGTGCCGGTGCCCTCACATGTTCTGTTCAGCACTTACTTACCTACAATTGCTGCAAACCACCCGCGGTCATTCCGGGCTCTGAACTTTTTCGCATGTGACCTGCTGACGTCCACATTGTCGTCACTGTTTGCGGAGAAAAATCAAGTACTGTACTGTATTTCTCGGTTCGCATTGTGAATCAACTTTCCGGTTCACGAGCGCTAAGATCTGCGGCGTGTGACCCTGCCCTAACCAACCGGTAGGGTAGGGCCTACTCGTCTGCCCTGCGGCAGGCGTGGTGACAGCAGGACCAGGCAGGATTGATGGCGTGGTGACAGCAGATGGGGACTGCTCGTTTTTCCGACGTCTCTTTGGTCCGATGCGTCAATATTCCGAAAATTTCCCATTGATCCTACAGCACTTAGTCTTACAGACCTTTTTCCCAACAGTCTAATGTTCCGACCAAATGCTGCTTTAGTTTAGATTACCGTCATCTCTGATATGCGCTGTGGTCATGCAGCTGTCTGTGACAGGTTAGGTTTAGGGAAAGTTTTGGTCAAGGCACAAATTTAAAACTCAGAAACATTGCAATACTGACAGGTTAGGCTTAGGAATGGTTTTGGGTAGGGCACAATTGTAAAACTTGGAAACATTGCATTAAGGTTAGGTTTAGGGGTGGTTTTGGGCACAGCTTGACCAAGCGCCATATGTGCTCATCGCAGCCCATGCAGCTGAAGTCTTTGGCAACGAGGAAAACAGGAGCAGGACATACGACCTGGGGAATTATGATGACCGACCCCAAACAGCCATTGGTCGGAACATTGAGCTATCGGAGCAAAGGGTTTAATTTAATTATTTCGAGTTAATGGGCTGTAGGATCAATGGGAAATTTTCTGAATATTGACGCGTCGGATCAAAGAGGCGTCGAAAAAATGACATGCTACGCAGAAGACCCAGACCCAGGCAGGCAGGTGTCAGGTAGGCGTGGTGACAGCAGAAATAGAGACAGAAGCATCAGGCATTGCACGATCTGTCACTGATGAGGGGTTGAAGTGTTCATCTGTAAAAACATCCCTGTTAAATGGATAAATCCCTGCCTTACATAATCCTGCCTGAGTGTTTGACGATGTTGCAGCCAATGGCAAGGCTGCTTTAACGATGCCTGGAATGTCGTAGATGTACATGGGCTTGCCTGGATTATTAACCATACAGACAGTGCAGGCTGTGTTCACATGCTTTTTCAAAGGCCCATACACAGATAAGTCAAGGGGCTGTAAACGGTGGGAACAATGTTGTGGGAAGGAAAGCATTACGATACCATGGTCCTTGGCGAAATCCAGGCCGGCTATGGACAAGTGCGATTCATGATTGTCTAACAGCAAAAGACGAGGTCTGCCTACGGAGGGCTTCACATTCGCTACAAAATGCTGTAAGAACTGGAGGAACTGCTCCTCCTTCATCCTCCTTTGCTGCCCCTTTGCACTGGGCCTCCAAAAATAATGTGGTCCCTGATATCAAAGAAGGTGGATCTAACAAGGAGCGACAGCTAGTACATGTCCCATAGCAACACTCTGCCCCATGATTTTCAGCCGTGGCTGCCATTCTGGAATGAATATCGGACAAATTACATTAGGCTGCATTGGGAATGTGTACAGGATTTTTACATAATATGGTAAAAAATAAATCATGTAGCAATCGGAAATTCTTTAGTTATGAATGCTTATACCATCTTATGTGTTTTTTCAGCACAATCAGTGCAGAACTTAGCTATCTATTTGGCTAAAGTTGCTAACTTTAGCATTAGATCCGCTGTCTTTCCTATGGCAAAATAACATTGCTATAGCTATTAGTCATAACAGGGTGGCGTACGTGACTACCTGTTCATTCCAGAATGGTGGATTTGACACAAAACTGACTCAAAATGCCCCCTATTGACTTACCATAAAAGACCTGACTGTCGCACCCCTTGTTAGAGATGTATATTCTTTGCTGAAATGTAAATCTACCCTCCCTTCCCTCAGTTTGTGGTCCAAATTGCGATTGTTCCGAACCATGGATCTATGATCAGGTTAGCGGTGCCTCTCTGACGCTGTAAGTATTCATTTCTTCCTCTTGATTGTCGCTGACACCAATTACCTCTGTTACAGGTGGGATTGTTAGCTACACTCCTCGGAGGTTGCTGTTTTGTTGCCGTCACACTCTGCGCCGGTTCCGAGCTGGCTCCACCTGCTCGTCCTGCTTTGGGCCCACTGTTTATTTGTTTAGTTTTCCTGTGACCTGACTTTCGTTTGGTTTAATTATTTTCATTTCCGTTGGCTTGTTATTTTCTGGTCCATTTTCTTGGGACACCAGCCTCCTCGCTGCGCATTGCGCAGGTCTGGTTATTACCTGTGTGTGTTGTGTGTGTGTGTTCCAATATGGTCCAGCTGCATCTTGTCCAGCTACGCCCATTCCTACTAGACCACCCTCACATTAACGCCCCTTTGGCTGTTCAAATTTCTGAAGTCAGTGACCTGCTGCCGTATGACAGCACAAGTGGGACTTTTTAAAACGACTGGATGGATTTCGCTGCTTCTATAAGTGTGATAGAGCTAGTGGATTTTTCCAGCCATGTTTCAGTTAATAATAAAAAATCAAGGTTGTGGGTACAGATAAACTCATTGACAACAAAAAGCTTGTTCCTTAGAGATCTACTATTCTGTAAAGCTAATTTAGCATTGAGCATTGGAGGCATTGCCACTGTGGTATTCTGGCTCTTCTATTGGCTCTTCTTACTATGGAGAGCCGGCTCCCAAACGGCTCCCTATATGTTTACATAATTAATAAGTTATTTTATTTTAAACATTCTGTTTCATTATTGACATTGTGAAGCACTTTGGGCAGTGTATAGTGTGTAAAAGCCTTTATGAACAACACTTTTAGTCGTTAATCATGACCCAACATACCCAAATACAAAGTAAATTAAAAAGGTATTAATACATACTATGCATTTCTGATCGCTGTGAGTGTGTCTGTAACACCTGCTCTATCCACTGGCACTTTTAGAGGATACACACAATGAGAGGGAGGGGGAGAGAAGGACAAAACAAACAAAAAAACAAAAACGGCTCCCCCAAAAAAATCCCAAAACGGCTCCCATTGCAGAGCCGGTTCCTGTCGTTCACTTCAAAGAGCCGGCTCTTAGAGCCGAACGGTTCGCGACCGACACATCACTAGTCTGTGAACCAGATCGGTCACACTGCCGCTGCTGGACACCCCAATGTTCTTGCCCCAAGCAGGTTCTTGCCAAGTCTTCTATGTTCAGCTATTGGAAAAACATCAGTGCCAACACAAGTCAATGCCTCAGTATTTTACATCAAACTTGTGGGACCTCTAGAAAAATATGAAATTGAGTTTAAGTAGTGAATGATTCACAGGATTGGAATCCAGCACCCTCAGAACAGTGTCTTCATCGATTGCAGACAGCGACAAAGGCTGCTGTTCCCTGTGTGGAAATCCCTTCAGCGCTTCTGTTTTGGGGACAACGTCCCCTACTCTCACATGTTCCCCAACCCATGGCGTGAATGATGAGTACGACAGGGGGCATGTGTAGGGATTAATAGTCGGAGTTCCTTTTGGAGAAAAGAAATCTTATAAGGTGCACTGTGTAATATTTTTAGTAGTTAATTCCTCTTTCTATGTATGTGAAATTGTATGTTTGCCAGTTATACTGAGTACTTAGAATTTGATGGTGGTGGTAAGTTAGGGTGGCCATCGGTCCGTTTTTACGACCTGTTCACGACGTCCGTGTGTCCCTCTCTTTGTCTTTCCTTTCCTCCTAGCCTTTTGCTTATGGCCTCGAGATGCGAGGCAATATCATTGACGCAAACTAGTCCTTGACAGTCGGTCGCGTTTCCGATATCTGCGGCCGTCATGTTACTCCAGATGTAACCCCAGACTTCGCACAGTGAATTAACTTAACTAGCATTATGTCGGGGAAATCTCCGTGCAATAGCCCTATATGAAGTTCATTAACTAAAGCCTGGCATACACTGTGCGATATTTTCACTCGTGGATCTTAAGCTTCTGCTCACACTGCACGATTGAATGTTTAAAAGTTCACAGCTCACGACTCACGTCCTCACACTACACCAGCCGACAGTCGGATGCGAGCGAAATGCTTCCACCGTACGACGCGACAGGCATGTTTCCCCGGTCTGCAGAGGAGGGAACATGCGCACCTGAGGTGGAGATGAGGTCGCGCTCAACAGCGAATCGCACGGCCCTATTAATTTGTGCATGTGAAGTGTCAAATCGGGTCGTAGCACTGGTTTAACGGTGCGATTTACGCACGAGCCACGACCAGAATTTCAAACCGTTTTGATTTTCTTGCGACCCTGCGATTGCACGATCGTGAGGCGAAATCGCTTGTCGCTACCCCATGTACACTGCACGATGCGAGACTCACGATTGACCTGCGATTGAGCAAGAAATCGGCCCGACTCTCAAAAAGTCGTGCGAGTGCCAAATCGGGGCAAAATCGGGGC
Source organism: Engraulis encrasicolus (assembly GCF_034702125.1). Lineage (NCBI taxonomy): Eukaryota > Metazoa > Chordata > Actinopteri > Clupeiformes > Engraulidae > Engraulis > Engraulis encrasicolus. Next base: position 2,809,071 of record NC_085860.1, read on the forward strand.
AAAAGTCGCACAGTGTAAGCACAGCTTGACTGAAAGTTAAATAAGGTAGGGGCCTAACTATAGGCCTATTATTGTCTACTGTCTGTCTCCTATTTTTCCTGCACTGGTGGCAACGCATAGGCTAGTGCAACTAAGTTTGTCCGCTAAATGCTTTTACAACGATACGAGGGCTCTCACGACTTTACAAACAGGGCAAAGAAACGTCTTTCTGCACGGGCGCTGTCTGTAGTCTATTTTGAGCTAGTGTTGTTGGTTATCCAACAATCCTGTAATGGATCCGCACCGGAGTCCACTCTCCGGAGGTCATCCTCCGGAACGGACCCGTATCGGCGTCCACTTGCACGCCGCCTATCATCCGACGCGGAGGCGTGGCGCGGACTCAAAAAGGACCCGTTTGTCACCCGTAACGGATCCGCGTGCAAAAGCTTACGTCCGCAGTGAGCCCGGTTCGGAGGCGCGACATCCGATGCGGACTCATTCCGTGTCCACTTATTGCATCCGTCACGGATCCACTATTTTTTATCAGTTACGGACCCATTCCGGACTCATAAATGTTCCGGGCCGGGACCATTTTGGATCCGTTAATGAAGTTACTTTCTTATTACAATCCCAATAAACTAATTCTAAAGCAGTTAAGCAATCGTTTCAAACAGCATTTAATTCTACAGATAACACAGGCCTAGACATAATCTCCCAGAAAAAAGAAACCTGACGAAGAAATTCACTCATCATGATTTTTAGATTTATCTTTCTTGACATATTTTTTCTGGCTCACTGTCATGTTGAACAATCGCGTGCCGTGGCTGCCTCCCTTCCCTGATCAGTCGACGGGGAAACATCACACCAGCGCTCCGATCTGAAAAGGCAACAGGTGTAGAGCTAAACTTAGCTTTCATGTAAATTTCGTAGGATGACAGTCAGACATTGCATCACGATATGGAATGGACAACGCTCTCTTTCACATCTCTATCCCGTGACAGTAATGATGTTGAATATTATAAGATGTACAATGTCCTACTTAAGCCGGGCACACACTGTGTGATATTTTCACTCGTGGGTCTTAAGCTTCTGCTCACACTGCACGATGGAATTTCACTGTTTAAAAGTTCACAACTCACGACTCACGTCCTCACACTACACGAGCCGACAGTCGGATGCGAGCGAAATGCTTCCACCGCACGACGAGACAGGCATGTTTCCCCGGTCTGCAGAGGGAACATGCACACCTGAGGTGGAGATGAGGTCGCGCTCAACAGCGAATTGCACGGCCCTATTGATTTGTGCATGTGAAGTGTCAAATTGGGTCGTAGCACTGCTTTAACTGTGCAATTTACGCACAAGCCACGACCAGAATTTCAAACCGTTTTGATTTTCTTGCGACCCTGCGATTGCACGATCGTGAGGCGAAATCGCTTGTCGTTACCCCATGTACACTGCACGATGCAAGACTCACGATTGACCTGCGATTGAGCAAGAAATCGGCCCGACTCTCAAAAAGTCGTGCGAGTGCCAAATCGGGGCAAAAGTCGCACAGTGTAAGCCCAGCTTTACTCTTGGTCCGTAACAGCCGGGACTGGAGGCAGCTGACGGGCATCACCGTAGCCGGGTGGGTAACTGGCTAGCCCTGTCCGACCCAGAGGTAATTTCACCGGTTTACTGTTGCACAAGATTAAGAACAAATTCAGCTATGTGTAGCCCAACCACGGACACCTGTATTAAACTATGAGCCCAGCTACTTCATTCATTCACCAATGATGGACAGCATAGGGCACAGTTCATGTGCATCCATTAATAATGCTAATAAATAATTAGCCTGGAATTCATTAATATGAGGAGAACTTGATGTCACCGCTTGTGGATTTGTACTGTTAAAAACACAGTTGGTGCCAAACCTGTTGCGACCATCACCAATCGGTGTAAAAGTGTACTACGAGCCAAATTCAGACCAATATAGTCGTTTCAAAAGAGTATTTGAACACTTATGCCCTAAGTTTTTGTGCCCTACACAAGTTTGCTTCAGGCAACCGGTTTGCTAGTAGCTGCCTGGCTAGCAAGCTAACGTAAACAAAGCTGTTAAAATGGGCACAACGTAGATCATTTTTATTTAACTGCACTTCCTCCATGTATCGGATGGCATCATGTTTTAACAGTATTTAGGAAGTACTACAATAGAGCTCGAAAGTCCCGCCCCTTAGTTCCGCGTTTCACGGGACCTAAGCTGACCATCGAACAACGTGGTAGCGAGTAAATATCTTCTGATCTCAGTCATGATATGCACTGGGCTACAAATATGCTGTTTAAGATGATAGATAAGGATTATTCATGCAGAAGTATCAATGTTTTGTTTCCGAGGCCGTCGGCATGGAAAATGTGAAGAAACACAGCTTTCTAAAAAATGTGGGGGTTCGTACGAAAAATTAAGCAAAAATATCAGAAACAACATATATGGAGCTCGTGGCACAACTCGAAGAGGATCGAAATGGCATTTTAATACCGCCATTGGATTACATGCTATGATTTTCGGCTAAAAACGCCGTTGAGGTCCCATGAAATCGGGGGAAGTGACGTCACTTTCGAGCTCTATAGCCAATGTAGTTCTCAATGTCTTTGAATGAATGAATTAGCTGTCTCGTTTTGAAAACAACTAGGGTTAACATGAAAAATACATAGACTTTTAAAAGTCATAAAACAAATTCCTACTAAATATCAATAAGTATTGACAGTATAGGGAGGGAAAGTAATCTCATCGCCCCCTGCTGGCAACGTTCCAACCCCCTGCAACAAATGAATGTTTTTTTTCTTTGAAAAATTACATCTCGGCCCTGACGACGAAGTAGAAGTAGTGGCAGTCATATTATGGGCATGTTGGCCCGTTTTATCGAACCAGGTAGTAAAATGTTCGGTTTTTCACTGATCTGAGCTGATTTTAATATTCTTTAAAAAGCTAATACAGAACTACACTGACTGGCATGTGTGGCTTGTTTACTCCATGTAATTAGCATAGCCAAATTAGCATAGCCAAACATGAGCCAGAGAGGTGGTTACTCGTCACCACAGAAGCCATCATATCTACTAGAGTAGTTAAAACCAAACCAAAATGATCGTGTGTATATATGTGTAATAAGAAGACAATGTGGAACTCATAGGATTACAAGAATGTGAAGATATGCGAAGAACTTGCGTTCGTTCGCGTTCATTTGTTTCTCTGTGTTGTCAACGAGGCGCGAAGCACAGCATGCTGGGAGCTGTAGTCCGTTTCCGACCAGATTGGCACAATTTCTATTTTTCTTAAAAGGGCAAAAAATGACTTGAGATTTTCACAGGTAGTAGTTCATGCTATTGTGTAAGCTGAAACGTGTCTGGTGTTATAGTTCCAAGTCATATCTTTGTGGGATTTTTTTAAAAACTTGTCTATGGGAGTTTCAATAGGATCACCCTGGTGTTTGGAACGTAACCGCTAGGATCGCTGTTTTCCACTTTCCCTCCCAATAGAAGCTTCAGATATACTTTTTCTACTTTTGTGTATCACTTAATATAAATAAATCAATACTTACTGGAGAGCGCTGTTCGGTTGTGTCTGCCCCAACAAAAACTGTACCAGATTTTACGGCGCGTCCGCGTTTGTGAATCAGATATGGATCCGGTAATGGTCTGCGTTTTGACAGTAGAATTTGGGGCGGCGCACGGTGGCGACCCTGATCCACCAAGGGGAACCCAAACGAATGTGACGGTGACACGGATGTGGTGACTTGAATGCGGGTCCGCATCGGAGTCCTCTGCTGTGTGGGATGGTCTCTGTCGGCATGAAGCACTCAGGCACAGCTTGTTCTACCTTGCTGATGTACGGCGGTAGCCTGGATGGAATTTTTTTGTTTGTCCACAAATACTCTGTCATTTCACGAATGCTGTCACATGAAGAATGGACTGGCATTTCTGGATCCTCACCAATGTTGTCCTCCACCGTCTGCATTTCTGGACATTGTGGATCCTCATCACTGTACAAATCGTCAGGGTCTGTTTGCAGCAGCTGTGGGGTCTCCTGAAACATCCACCACATACACACAGCTCTATGTGCGCATTGTTTCGATGTGTGGCGACATGGACAGAACCAGGTGCCATGCTGAGAGTCAAAGGTTACCCGTGTACACCAGGGCCCAATTCGAAACGAGAGGCAGTGACTCGATGACTCCCCTCCTACATAAACAGGCCTCTGATCAGACATGACTTCTGTCGGGAAGGTATCCGCGAATGCGGTCGTTACGAACGGCACTAACGAGAGAGCGACGTGGGTACGTTGTTACGTCAACGCCACACATCCGGTCAAACCTCTGTTGACGTTCTGTTTACTTCCCGTGCTCTCCGCCAGCGAAGTGGCACGCAGCGTTTGTAGAGGTAGTTCAGAGGTGTAAACATGGGTTTGTTAGTGCTGTTGGCCGAATTACAGCAACTCATGGAGGAGTTAGAGGAGGAGGACCAGAGACGAGGAAGAGATTATCGACGCCGTTTGCTGCGGTTGTCAGCGTACTGGCATCTATCGGCAACTGGTGCAGAGGTAAGTTATCATGTTTCCAGAGGCGAGTAAGCGTTTGTAACAGCAATAGGGCCTATGCTGCACTATGGAAAGGCTTGTGACTAGGGTTCCCAAAATGTTGTTGTCCTTCACGTCATTACAGGCTTCTTGTTTTGCCGTTTTTACATCCGTGTCATAGGTTTATGTAGTTGTCATTCACAACATGTGCATGTAAAATGAAAAAAAAGGCGTTAGTGCTAGGCCTATATGTAATATAATATGTTATAATTAAACATGTTGCATACAGTCAGCTGCCACTGCATTAAGCACACCTGTCCAATTGGTAACCAATGAGGCCAATTAATCAGCTACTCACATGGTGGCAACTGAAGGCATTTATGCTATGACATGATGTAAGATGTGCGCAAGGTGAAAACAATCACATAATGTTCAAAGCAGTCATCTTAATGGGGAACACAGCTGATGCAACTGATTTTGAATGTGCTATGGTTGGTGGTGTATGATATACTGCTCAACTGTGTAGTGATTACCTACCTACCCTCCTTTTACTGTAGCACTTTAGCCTGAGGAATGTTACATTTCACTTATAATGTCTATACTGTGACTAGGCCTAGGTATTGATTGACAATTTTCGGTTCCGGTTCCATTTCCGGTTCCTTCGTTTCGGTTCCGGTACCAGAACGGTTCAATTTTCGGTTCCTAGAAACCCTGAATTAAACCTGCAGTTACCCAAAGTGGCCAGTAGATGGCGTAACGGGTCTGTAAATCATGAGTTTCCCTGCCTGCCACAAGGCGGAGCTCCTCGTGACTTAAGCAATGGCGGGTTAAAGGCATTTCATTCTATACAGCATTCATGATTAATTGCATGCTGCAAGTTGTCCTCTCGGCATGGCTTGGCAAGTATAATAAACGGTTTTGATACTGATAAATGTACTCATGTCTGATTAAAATTGTTCTGCTGTACGGTGCAACTTCACTTCTGGTACCAATCCTATGTCAAGCGTGCCTGACATGATTTTTTAATGTAGCCTATGCTACCCAGTCCGTCGACAGCTGGGGCTTTTCTACTCGGTACTGCAGAACTGTTCTAACACAACTAGGCTTCATAAATAGGCTATTCATGAAACTTGACGGGGTCTCGATGGTGCTGTCTCGCACGCATTTCCATACAGGGACTAGAACTGGGCCGTATGATCAGCTGCTGTAGCCGCGACAACACTGTGCTTTGACGCCATGGTGAATCTAAGCTAAAGAGTCCTAATCTAAACGATATATAGGCCTAAATATATATATAACCAGCGATCGCCTTCTCCTACATACATGGGCTTGTTCGAAAGCTGCAAATCTTAGCTTTTTACAGTTTTTTACGGCACGTTTTTATGTTCTTTCATTCAAAAGTTATTGAACTGTAAGCGGCCGCTGTTGCAAGTGAAAAAATAGCGCTTTCCAACCATTTTTTTAATCTCGTAATTTTTTCCCTAACAGCCAGCGATCTCCTTAACAGACCTACAGACATGTGTTAGGGCTTGTTCGAAAGCTGCGAATCTTAGCTTTTTACAGTTTTTTACGGCCTGTTTTTATGTTCTTTCATTCAAAAGTTATTGAACTGTAGGCCTAAGCGGCCGCTGTTGCAAGTGAAAAAATAGCGCTTTCCAACCATGGTTTTTATCTCGTCATTTTTTTCCTAACAGCCAGTGATCTCCTTAACCTAGACCTACAGACATGTGTTAGGGCTTGTTCGAAAGCTGAGATTCTTAGCTTTTTACAGTTTTTTACGGAACGTTTTTATGTTCTTTCAATCCACAGTTATTTAACCTTAAGCGGCCGCTACTTCAAGTAAACAATGGCGTTATTATCCAGCCGGATAGAGAGGAAATCTTTTTTGTCGCTGTGTTCTTTGTTCCCTCGAATTAAACCGACGGTCTAAATAGGCTACATTTGTGCGTCCCCAACACAAGACCAGTTCTTTCTAAGTTAGCTCTTTTCATGGAAAAACATGTTTCCAAGGAGTCAGAGACATCTTCCTGAAGAGTCGAGGTCATGGTTGAGGTTGACGGTGCCGTTGTAAAGACGCTGCAACTCCGCACGCAATTCGAATGCAAGAGCAGGTGTTTGAACAGGTTGGATGTATTGCCATTCTTGCATGATAGGCTACCGGTATTAGTTTATCACCGATATTGCAGCGCGCCCCTTCCTTATCTACTTTCCTGAAATATAGCCACGCTTTCGACGGCATGTTTTTGTTTCTCAATAGTACAATCAGCTGGTTGAATATCAGCTGTCTTATCAATCGTGCGAAACGGGAAGAGGAGGAGCGTGGTCAGTTTGTGACACTTGTGATTGGCAGAAATGGCCGCGTGCTTAAACACACATTTGATGGCTCTGACAGTCAGACTTCAGGAACCGAAACGTGGAACCGACAGACAAGGCACGTTTCGATTCCAAGTAGAACCTTAGCTTTTAATTCGGTTCCATCAAAGAATTGAATTTCGGTACCCAGTCCTAACTGTGACATCATTTCTCAAGCTGTTCATTGTCTTTGCAGACCTCTTATGTTGTCATCAACCGCACTGTGCCCCTCCTACGCCTCTACTTTGGGGATGGGGACACCCGTCCTGACTACCGCTTGAGGCGGGAGTCCATCGCTAGGCTGCTGCAGCTCATGAACGTGCAGCGCCACCATGGCTGGGGTTCTCAGATCGAGCTGTTGGTTTTTTTATTTTGGCTAGCAAGTGGGGCCTCGTACAGGGTGGTCGCTAGGGTATTCGATATGCCCAAGACCACAGTGCATGACATTGTGCATGACTGTGTCTGTGCTGGCATTCTTGAACTCATGCCCCGCATCATACGCCTGCCATCCACTGCTGAACACCTCCAGGAAGTGGGGGATGGATTTGCCATGCTAGCTGGTAATGGGAATTCAGTCAAGCTGTGGGTGCTATAGACGGGTGCCACATCCGGATCACCTCCCCTGGTGAACCACAGGCTGGATGCTACCGCAACCGCAAGCTGTTCTACTCTATCCAGCTGCAGGCGGTATGTGATGCTTCAGCAATGTTCCTCGATATTTTTGTGGGATTCCCAGGTGCGGTGCATGATACCAGGGTTTTGAAGCTGAGCCTATTGATCCGCAACCCAACTTACCCACCCCCCGGTATGTTCCTCTTGGGTGATGGAGGCTACCCCCGCATGGAACGACCTATTGCCCTCCTCATCCCATTCAAAAACCCTGTCAGGGGTGTGGCGCAGCAGAGGTTGGTAGTGTTACTGATGTTAGTTCTCCCAAAACAATGTTAAGGCCTACATGCTGACAGTTGGCAGAAAGTTATGATTCTGTGAAGTAATGCAGTTCTCCCTGTTCCCTTTGTATTTACAGACCTTATGCCATGGCTCTGTCACTATATGTTATCAAACTGGTAGGCCTAACCGCAGAGATACACCAGCGGCGATCTGAGCGAGTCGAGCGACGGAAGTAATTGACTTGCATGGAGTCGCTGGCGATACAAGAGACAAAAGAGATTCGGGCGACTAGAGGCGACTTGCGAGACAAGAGCGACAATTTGAAGTAGAAGTATCCTCTATATTATGCAAATGAGCTATGATGCTGCTCGGCGACAGCCAATCTGAATGTCCAAAAGCTTGCATCCGTCTCTCATATGTGCCCCATCGGGTACAAGGAGCTAATTTTAGTTCCACCACAAACTTTGGTTCCATACTGCGCCGCCCACCACTTTTTAACGTACAGTACACACATCCACACTCATTACCACTTCACATCACGCATTCACACTCCTTCCACACGGCTTCATTTCAATTTCAGAATGACGGAGAATCTAATAGCAAGCGTACAGGACCACCCCGTCCTGTACAATCCTACTTTATTTGCTTATAGAGACCAGGACAAAAAGGCTGCCGCCTGGGACAAGGTAGCTGAGGTAGTTGGCTTGTCTGGTGAGTGTCTGAAGGCAGCAGTGGCATTGAAACGGCATTGAAATTAAATGAAACATTGATATCAACTGTTAATTACGTTGTGGGTTACTTTGTGGATTTTACTTCGAACCCGGCGCTTATGATGGAAGTAAAAGTTAGCGCGAGTTTCGTTGCTATTGTTTTACCTAGCGCACCCACAAGTTCATGTAACCCACAGTGTGTCTGATCTTCCAAGCTGAGCATAATATGAATGAAAAATAAGAGTAGCCTATTGATAATACATGATACGGTTATGTATGTGCATGGCAGAGAAATATTGGGAGAACGAACTAGTAACCCTATTGAACAAGGAGATGATTAGGGCTACAATAGGCTACATGAGCTATTCTGCTACGTTTTTTTGCAAAATGTAGGCTATCTTGTAGGTGCGTGATGAAGGATCACGAGGTGTCAAAAGTAGAAGTACTTATCTGTTGTAATTACAACAACACACATGGCATTACATAGCTGTTGCACTATTTCCAGTGTACCTAACAAAACCCCACACCCTTCACAACCTTGATCCAACCAGTGCAGAGTCAGCTGATAGTAAGACAAGTACTCAGGTCTACTGGTTACTCAGATAACTTACTTGTGTTGGAAGGAAACTGTGCTTCTTTTTTAACTTTTACTTTTGACGCCTCTGCTGAGATGGGGCTGTTTGGAGGCAGGGGGCTCAGTACAGTATGTTGGTTAATATTAAGTTAATATTTAGCACTGTACTCACTAGGGGTGCAACGGATCAGAAATCTCACGGTTCGGATCGTTCCTCGGATCAGAGCCCACGGATCGGATCATTTTTCGGATCAGCAAAAAAAAAAAAAAAACATTATTATTTTATTTTTTTAATTGATAACACAAATAAACATAAGCTGTGTCTTTGTTAGGGGTGGGCATAGATAATTTTTTGAATGTAGATTAATCTCATTGCAATTATGAAATTAATCTAGATTAATCTATATCAAAATGTCTAATTGAGAATATGCACACTACCAAAATAATGGCTTAAAGTCTTGTGACCTACTGACAGATGGCGCATAGACCAGAAGTCATGTCCTTAATTGTATCAATCTTTTATTGAAACACAATTGCCTCAGCGGTTCAGCATTTCTGAGAGAGAGAGAGAGAGAGAGAGAGAGAGAGAGAGAGAGAGAGAGAGAGAGAATCGGCATTGACTGTTAAAAAGGGCAGCGGCTGCTTTAAGAAGGCGGAGACTCTGCAGGGACATCATTCAGAGCGCACAGAAAGTCTAACCAGATGATTTAACCTGCTCGCTGTCCTGAGAATGTCAGGAGTCACAACACAAAATGAATTCAGTTTGCCAAAGTTTTATATCACACGCGACAATCGCGGTACGTTACATGAGCATATCTCACTGCGTCGCAAATGCGCTGAACTCAACCGATCGCAACACAAACTTAGCGAGAGTAGTTCTAGACATTGACAGTTCGAGTTTGACAGTCAGTCTTCAAAATGCATGTACAGTAGGCTATCGCACGGAATGTTTAGCAACTATGGCACAGGCAAGATTTCGGGAACAGTTTGTGTTGTTTGTGTTCCATGCAGTGCGTGAGGTAGACGTCCCAAACGACTAGATTGAACATGCGCACAATTTCATAAATCAATCCGCGGACCATGTGTGTGCCGAACCGAAATGATTGGTCCGAACGGACCACGGATCAATGATGATCCGTTGCGCCACTAGTACTCACAGTCTATTCTGGTCTGTATGTCATTTTTTATTACATGTGTAATAGCTGAAGAGTGTAAAAGGCGGTGGAAGAACCTGCGAGACTGTTATAGGAGAGACAGACAGAAGCAGAAGGAGCTGAGAAGGAGTGGGTCTGCTGCCACTGGGGCCCGACCATGGCAGTTTGCGGAGATCATGGGGTTTTTAGAACCTTTTATGGAGGAGCGCCCCACCTCCTCCAATATGAGTGTCGTGGCCGGGCCCAGCCAGGCAGCAGTGGAGGAACACGTGGAAGAACATGAGGAGGAACAGGAGCAGGATGAGGAGGGTAGTGAGGAGGAGCATCAGCAGCAAGAGCAGGCTCAGGCTCAGGCTCAGGCTCAGACTCAGGCTGGGAGTGCAGGGAAAAAAAGGCAGAAGACGCAGGCAGAGGTCCAGGAGGGTTTGCTGACTGTCCTGGAGCGAATAAGCAACAGGCCCCTGCAGCCGGTGCAGCCACCCCCTCCCCCACCTCCGCCAGAGGATGCAGACAGTCTATTTTTCAAATGCCTTCTGGAGGAATTCAAAACCTTGAATGTCCGCACCAAGCAGCACCTGAAGTTGGAGTTCCACAGGCTGGTATTTGAGGCTCAGCAGAGGGAGGATCCCTGGGGTGAGAGGGCTGGGTTGCAGCTGACAACAATGTGAGGGGTGTTATTTACCCTCGCAGTGCTGTCAGCTGCACCTTGGTGCGGGGTACCTCTCCCTCAGTTTGTTACAGGGCTTCTCATTCTTATGTTTGGCTAAGGCAGTGGTTCCCAAACTTTTCCCAGCAGGTATCCCCCATTTTTACGACCCCCAACCCACCATGGTGTTCTTAAAATCTAGCAATATTAATGGCCAAAAAATGCATTTGTCCATTACTATTGCTAGATTTTTCATTAATAGTTTGTCTGCTAATATTGCTAGAAATTCACCAGACCATACACAGGGCTGATAGTATTCAGGCTCCGTGCCTGATTTCAGGCTTGACAGAGTTTGCAAAAATAAAAACAATTGGTACGTTTACATGAGGCATTTAAATCCGATTTAACTCACTTTAAATCTCATTAAAACTTAATTCCACTTTAAAAACATCATGTAAACACTTACCGAACAGGATTTAAGTTTATTCCGATTTAAACTTAAGTCCGATTAAAGTGGGTGGTTTATTCCTCTTTTAAATCCGATTAAACGCGTTCCTCTGTCATGTAACCTTTTAATCAGAATTACAATAAATCCGGTCGTTCCACGCATGCTCGTTGACCACACGATGGCGCCAAGAGCCCGTGCTCTTTGTCAGTGAGAAAAAGATGGCGGCACTTCCTGTTGATTTTCACATGAAAGTTTTGCTTAATTTAAAGTCCCTAAGCGACTATAAATGTTGTGGCTTCCATATATTGATGTAAAAGTGCCCCACGAAGTAATTAAGCTCAACAAAGTTACTCCACATCACCCTTTCACCAGTTCGTTTTTCTAAGCTAGGAGGGTGCTAACTAGCATTTGAAAGAACCAGACCCAAAGGGGATTTTACCAGCCTTGAGTCCACTGAGGGAATTCATTTTCGGGCTGAAGATTAGCTTGTGTCCCAGTAGTTCCCCGGAGGTTTGGCGACCACGCCCCCACGCCTTATTTGGCTCACTCAGCACGTGCGTCCTCAGTCCAATCGCAATGCTTTATTTTCCCCAGACGTTTAATCGCATTTAAGTGAAATTGCCATGTATACACGTTGCAAAATAACTCTTAATCCGATCTACTTAAATCCGATCTATTAGATCCGATTCAAAAACATCATGTACACGTAGCAATTGATAGTAATTAACCATATATTCTTATCTCAGAAAGTGTTACAGGTTCAGGGTTTTCATCTAGCCTACTAGGGCTGGGCGGTTTTGGAAAAAATGAGCATCACGGTTTTCTTGATGAAAATTGACATCACGGTTTTCTGCACGGTTTTTTGATAAGCGGCGATTTCCCCCCAAATCTTAATCTTTCGGACGAAAAAAAACTGAAATTAAATTTAAAAATGAGATACAATCATGAATTTAAATTAATCTCCATTTCTATTTTATCACTTTTTCATTTCAATATTTTTATATTTTATAGTTTATATTTCCCTACCCAAGACTTTAAGTTCCCTTTCAAGTAAAAAGGGTTAATAAATTATTATAAGCAGCTGTTTTTGGCTTTTTTCCCCAAGACAGCCCAAAACTGCATATTTGTTCTACACCTGGCAACACTACTTGCTTAGTTCTCGTTGTACACCTGGCAACATTGATCACTACGACCGCATGTTGCCTTGCGCAGCGCGAGTAAACACAGTGGGACAGAAACGGAACAGACTGAAGAGACACGAAAACAAACGTTTACTTGACATTGTGTGAATATTTTCTTTGAATTAAAGGCCAAATATAACGTATAATGTATTTTGTCAGGTAGTTTGTGTCATATGGCGATGTATTTCGCTCCTATTTTGCTCCCAAATCATTTCAAACAGCAATGTAGCAATGTATCTTGTCTGCCCATTGCATTTTGCAAGCTAAGCTAAATTAGCCTCAATGGCAAAACTCATACGCAGCCTTAACAGCAGTCCTGCACACGCAGTTGGGATGGTAATGAAATACAGTTAAGGATCTGAGAACTGTTGTAGCCTATTAGAATAGCCTTTTATTTAACTTTGTGAGATCAAATGTAAGCTAAGTTGATTTAAATGTTCATCATGATTCATCCATGCCATGTGGGTTCTTCATTAGGCTATGCTTCACTCTCACCAGCTTCTTTAGCGCGATTAACCAATTATTTGTATTGCTTCAATCAACATCTTAAATTGTGATGACATTTCCTAGTAGAAAAGCAACAGTGGACTTGGAGTTGAAATGAAGTGTGACACGAAGTATGAAGTTCACGCACATAGCCTAGTATATGAACAACAACAACAAAACCGTCTCTCATCAAAAAGAGAACCTTGTGTAGGTGAAACCGAGATCACGGTTTTTTAACCGTAAACCGCCCAGCTCTATAGCCTACTATCATGCTTGAATAATGGTCATACACAGGCTATTAAATGTTTGAATAATGTGTTAAAATAGTCACTGTGTGGTATATTGTCATCGTCGTTAGAGCAGGGTAAAAAGTTCAGGCTCAGGATTTTTTTTTCACTATCACCCCTGCATACATCTATTACAGTTTTTTTATGATTATTATTGTTTTCACACAATTTCTGGTACTCCACACACAATTCTGGAAACATCTCACCCATTTCCCAACTCCCCTAACCAATGTCACTGAACTATAAGCACAATTCCTTCTGAACACTCACATTTCAGTTTTAAAACACACTCTTTTGAAAACACTACACACAATTATCTGGATTATACACAATCTTCATGAAGACAATTCCTGTTTTTTTTTTTTGCATGGAGCACACTGTCATTCAAAATACTACACATCAACTGCCATACTACTATGTATACTTCCTCATTACATGGGCAAACCCTCTTCATACCTATATACAATCTGAAATCATCTTCCCATAAGGACACACATTGCATGTGATATTGATGAAAACACGAGTGGATGCGGTGAGAACACACATTTGTTTAGTTTTTGATCTTCAACATATGTAATGCAGGAGATCACTTTGTGTGGTTACCCAATATTTTACAGCAAATTAGCTTTATTCTTCTTGTTGAATTTAACCCTTGTTTACATGTTCAATAAATTATATAGTTGTGTATAAAACTTTATCACTATGTGTTTTTGTATGAAATAACTTACCGGTATATGAGTGCAATATCATTTTGTGACTATCCTATATTCAGTTTCACAATGATGTCCGCATCGAGTCAAGTCAAGGCAAAGGTTATGAAAGATAGTGTTAAACACGTGCAAAAGTATGTCAGGACATACTTAAATCACTTTGTGGCAAACAGCACACCTCATTTTAAACTTCACCACACTTAAAGACTAAAATGGCGGGTTTTCTATTTGCTGTGTGTACTAAAGGCAATGTGATAATAGGCCTAATGAATAGCTTTCTGGTGATATACTCAGATAACACTGGCTATTACTGTTACTGTATCAGCATGTGACAACAAGAATACTATGTTGACGCTCACAAGGTGGCATGCCAACTTCCTTTTGGACATTTTAACGTCCTTTAGGCTAATAATTGGGCATATGCATTGCCAGACACCCCAAAGGAGCAGGCAGTAAGAGGATCTATGTAAATGTGTTGATTTCGACGGTGTCTGTCACTCAAGGACCCACGGGGAGCAGTGTCCTTGGAAATGGAGATACTATACTGCGCATCTGGGAGAGGGGCGAGCAAACTTTGAGAGTTTAATTAGATGTAGGCCTAGATCAAATCCAAAATGCTGATTTCGTTACAAACATTACACACGATGTTTTGATGCACGTTATTAGGCCATGGTAATCGGTGAGGGTGGGTTACCATGATTGACAGCGCGCCGCTGAGGGCGGCGTTGTGCGCGCAGCTCACCATGCGTTTATCGCCAAGTGAAACCGTTGAGAAAGTAATGAATAACTTGAGAAACTAATGAAGAACTTTGTATGTAGGCCTATGTAGCTAGATAATCAGGGCATGGACAGATGCATGCATACGAATCATAGATATAAATAGAGAAATACACGGGCTATTACAACACTGAGAAGTTATGGCTGAATGAAATATTGCTTTTCCCCCGGAATTTGGTGGCTCTGAAAAGAGCCGTTTGGTGGCTCTGAAAAGAGCCGTTTGATGGATGCTGGACATCAAGTAGGCTGCCAGGACACGGCCCCTTCGTTGGAGAAGTAGTCCACGAATTTCTCCCGGATGCGGATGGCCTGGCGAGTGGCGTTGTTGCTGCCCAGTTGACGCGTCGGAAAGATGCCAGTAGGCTCGCTGTCTCCAGCTGTGGACGGCGTTGGTGGCTGCCTCCTGATGTCGCGCCGCAAAAAGTTGTGCAGCACACAGGTTGCCTTCACGCAGGTCTCCGCATTTGCAGGACTGATCCCAATGACTCGTCTGTATAAACGCCACTGGGTTGTGAGGATACCAAAGGTATTCTCGACGATCAGCCTTGCACGGGAGAGCCGGTAGTTGAACGTCCTGTGGCCTCCAACTTGCCTCCCCGGGAAAGGTCGCATGAGGTTGCGCCGGAGTGGGAATGCCTCGTCCCCCACGAAGACGAATGGCTGCGGTCCAAGCCTCTCCGCTCCTGGCAGAACAGCATCCCCTGGCAGTCCCAGGCTCCCATCGCGCAGCCTCTGGCCAAAGATGGAGTTGGAAAGAACGCCACCGTCACTTGCCCTTCCATAGCTCCCCACGTCCACCACACGGAACCGGTACTCGGCGTCCACAACAGCGAGGAGGATGATGGAGTAGGTTCCCTTGTAGTTGTGGTATAGAGAGCCAGACTTGTTCGGCGCCTTGATCACAACGTGCTTCCCATCAATAGACCCCACGCAATTTGGGAAGTTCCACCGACGCTGGAAGCCATCGGCTATGCCCCTCCAATCATCGGCGGTGGTTGGCTCCTGCATATACTCCGACACCAGCTCATCCCAAATGGCCTTGCACACCTGCACCACGATCCGGCCCACCGTGCTGGCTCCCACACGGTAGCTGTCCGCTATGGTGCGGTATGAGTCGCCGGTAGCCAAGAAGCGCAGGCAGATGGCCAGACGCTCCGCTGGTGGTATGGGCTGCCGGTAGTTCGTCCTCTGCATGGTGATCACCGGGCCAATCTTTGCCAGCAGGACATCGAACTGGTCCCGGTCCAGTCTGAAGTAGCGCTGGAATCTCTCACCATCCAGACGCAGCTCTTGGACGAGGCGGTGGAACTCGCCGTGCTGTTCACGGCCAGCGAGGATGGGGTGCACCCACACACGGCGGAGACGGCGTCCGTCCGAAAGCAGCACAGCAGCAGCAACAACAACAACAATATCCAGGTCTTCCATCTTCACAGGATGACAGAACTTGATAAGCGACGGTATTTATAGAAAATATGTTTACTTGTTTTGACGCGGGAATGTATTTTACTGGTCAGACGGGTGAAGTAGAGAGCAAATCAAAGTTGTCAGGTAACGTTTTGTTTTTGTTTGAAGCGGGAATGGTTTTTATTTGCTCTCCAGTCCACCTCTGACCATACGATTTCAAAGCAGCTACTGGTCAAGTCCCATGCCTGCATGCTTTAGCCTATTTTAAAGTTGATGATGGTTGTCTGTCTGCACTGTCCCGTCGCCGCAATTAGGCCTAAATATAAAATAGGCCTACATCTGATTAACTAGGTCTATGCTGAATCGCTCAATCTAGAAGATGGCTATTTCACACCACACTCCTACTTCAATGCCCCATCGTCCATCGCGTTCAACATCAGTGCATAGATTTTATGTGAGATTATTTTACTTGATCACGTTTGGTGGATGATCAACCTGCACGGGCCATGTAGAAAAGAGTGCGGCCCCTTTAAATAAAAAACAGCTGGAAAGATTCGATTTTCACGTCATAGTCGCTTGAATCGCTCGACTCGCTGCGAGTCGCGCGACTCTCTGTCGCTCGCCTCGCTCAGATCGCCGCTGGTGTATCTCTGCGGTTATGCCCCAGGCACTGTAATTGGCTGATTATGGCCTTGTGCATTGTGTTACACATTGGAAAAGAAAGTAATTGTAATAGACACCTATTACTGCATGTTCACATTAGCAGGACTTGTCCTTACTAACACCAAGATGCCAGCTATTGCCTTTTAACACTTCCACCGTAGGTACAACGCACATCATAGCAAGGACCGACAGCGCTATCTCTTCCATCTGACCATCACTACTATGATGAGAATGTCTGCAACAATATGCCCACTGCTTACATCGATGGGTGCTCGTTTCATCATGAGAGCGAGGTCAGAGCTGGCGTCGGTGTTGTGTGGGTTAACGGCCCGCTACGTGAAGAATACCAACACTGAATTGGCGCTAAAACTAGCCAGTATGCAGAGATAGCCGCCGCCGCCCTCATCACGCTGCAGCAAGCTAGCAACGAGAATCTCAAACAGCTGGTCCTTTGTTCTGATTTGAATTATGCCAGGCATAGCTTCGTCTCACACTTCTCGGCGTGGAAGGCCCAAGGCATGAAGAATGCCAGGAACAAGGATGTGAAGCATTCCGAACTCTTCCTCGCTTGTGACCAGCTCGTGACTCAACAGGGAATGTCCGTCTACTGGAGAAAAGTGAAAGCACACTCTCTGGTCCCAGGCCCGGATAAGGACGGCAACGACACAGCTGACAGCCTCGCGAAGGCTGGGGCTGTGGACGGCCCTCTTTGGGAATTCCAGGACACCTGGCTTCCCCCAAAAGCACTGATTTATTGTAAAATATTGGGTAACCACATGAAAGTGATGTCTTGTATAACATATTTTTGAGTTCAAAAACTAAACAAGTGTGTTTTCTCCTTGCATCCACTCATTTTTCATCAATATGACATGCAATGTGTGTCCTTATTAGGGCATGAGCCAGAGGCCAAATTTTCACATATTGGTATCACCTGGGGTGGCAAAGTCTATCAATGTTTTTTGTAATCCTCCATGCCTGAGGGACATTATTTGGTATGATAGCCCTCTGGAAGTGGTAGCTTTCTTATATTTTTACTCACTTTTTAATGACACCCAGTGCATTTCGCAATACATGCCTGTATATGAATGTAGGCCTATGCAAGTGTCTGTGATGATGGTATATGTTTTTATTGATGTTACATCACATGTAGACACCTTAGGGATTTTAAAAATATACAGGTTTGATGGATAATGTACTTTCCTATGAATTATATAAGTCAAAATGTATCCGTCGTACACTTTTTCCGCAATATAATGCAAGGTTAGTTTGATGCAGAAGCCTGTAGGAGGGCGGGTCAAATCCCAATGATTGCTATATTATATCTGTAGGGTGTGGGCATTCAGAAAATATATGGGTTTGCTAGTTTAATATAAATTATACACCTATTTAGGCCCAAAACCTATAACTGTCCAATGGATTTCAATGGAAATCAATGCATTTCAATGTACTGCAAAGCACATTACATAGGCCTAACTAAGGTATAGTGGAATGTAGGAAGTTGTGAGATGCCTCAATGCACATTATATCACATCTACAGTGTATAGACCTAAGACAATATATGGATTGGATAGCTTACTAAGAATAACCCACTTATTTTAGACCCACAACTCATGGTCGTCCATTAAAAATCAATGCATTTAAAAGTATGAAATCTTTAGGACTTTGCAGAGCTTATGTAGGGATAGAGGAAGTTAGGAGATGTTTAAATGCACATTATGAACCTTTGGAAAATATATGGATTAGATTGCTAAATGCACATAATTCAGGTACTTTAGATGCTGACCATTGAAATGCATTGCAAATACAAGTTCTGCAATTACATTGTAGAACTAAGGTAGAGGAGTGTAGGAAGTTGGGAGATATCACAACACAAATGTCACATCCAGTGGATCTTTAGAAAGCCTACATACATTATGTTAAATAATCTTTTTTTCAGTCAGTGGGCCTGGACACATTTAGCCTATATTTCTAATAAATTAAAGTGATGGTAGGCATGTGCTGGAGATGCATGCTGGGCCAGAGTGCTATCAATACAAACTTGATAACGCTTACTTCTTTACGTACATGAAATGAGATTTTCTTTTGGCAATTTTGTTTTGTTGAACCTCAAACCCATACGCACTGGTAGTATTGGGTCACCCATGAAGTGAAAAAATGTTGCCTTGTCTCCTTTTATCATATAGCCTACTTGCAGTTATGGAAAAAGTTTCTGACACCCTGTGGATGATTAGTTGATGGGCATGTGGATGTTATTTTCAGAAAGTACTATTCAATGGCTGACCAGGCATATTAGATCTTGATAGAGACCATAGTGTCTTTGTTGCAAAAATGGCTCAACTTCAGTCTACAGGAGGTGGACACTCAAGTGTTTGAAAACAAGATTAATTAGGACAAGGCAAGAGGTCAAGAGGATACGTAACTCTCAGAATGGCATTTGCAAAAGAAGAAATGAGAATTTAATGACACTAACTATTCAATGAAAAGAAAGCAAATAGTGCATTCAGAATCCTTCACACATAACATGGCAATTGCACCTATGGTATGTTGTTTTAACAAATTATAATGTGTGTGTATTATAATTTTCAAAATCTCCATTACTATTATCATAATCAGCCAGGTTGGGCTATTAAATCTAGTCTTCCAAAAACTCAGTCATTAAGAGATTCAGTGTTTGCGTTATAGCTGTATAGAAAACGTGGTGAATGATAAATGATGAAGTTGAATTTAGGAGCTGTTTGCCATTTGTTGGGTCCTGTGGCTTTTCCCCCATCCAATCAGCATCATTGGTGATTGCTGGTTGCTGGCGCAACAAATTGGAGAATGATAGGGGTAAGTTTCATGAACAGTTTCAATTTCTGAGTAATGAGCTGGTTTTAGAACACATGACACTAACGACCTCTGGCTCAGTTCCTCTGGCTTTTGAGGGTGTCTTTGAACTTCATACTGTAAACCCTTACTGGGAAGTGACAGGGTGATCATACCTGTGCTTTTGGTGGCTGTGAGACCCTTGCCGGCTGCGATGTACCTTTCCATGGTACAATGTATTAAATAATGAGCTGGTTTTCTGAGGGCATGTGGGGGCAATCTCCAAAGGAAATGGCTGTATGAATAGGAAACTGAAGGATACACCAATATCTCCAGCCTTCTTGGGAGCTGATGCTGCCTCATTCCCATCGCAGGTCTCCAATTGCACTAAGTAACCACAAGTGATGCCTTTTCCCTCACCACTGATCTCACAATACAGTATGTCTGAATTCAGTGTCATCTGTAGCCATGCCTTGGTGCACTGCAAGTTGTGAGATTGGTAATGGACATCTTGAAACTTCAAGCCACATCTTGATGTAAGCTGAAAGTCCTCTTTCCAGTTGCTGTTCAAATGGGCACTTTCTTAAATGGGGAGGCACATCACTCGGAGAAGCTCATGGGGTATGGCGCCAAAGACCATGAAGATGACATGGAGGTTCTTTTTTCCAGCTTAGTTGTTTGGATTTAATGTCAGGTCATGCTGTGTGTTACCCAGACATGCCACATTTTGAACAGTATCAATGTGCATGATTGCCCATCCTTTGTGAAATAACACTGAAAAGGAGATTACTTTCCAAGATAGAGATCAGGACACCACCAGCTCTACACATGCAGTCAATGATTTCAATTCACTTTGTGTGCTTCACTCTACTATAGAGTTCTTCAGCGGAAGCGGAAGCATGTAGTAGATTGTAGTCTTTCGTGTTAGCATTTAAGGACGTCCTGGTTCCTATCGGCTTCCGGCCTCCATTGGGAATGCATAGGGGTAAATTTCAAATAAGCTCCGAGTGCAAGCACGCGCTTAGCGAACCCCCGCAAACTGTCGAGGGTGTTAAAAATAGGCTGTAGGTATGACATGGTTGATCATTTTGTGTCAAACTTCGACATAAATACGATGTTGCGTCCATATGCTAAACCCGGAAGCTTTTGGCGACTACAGAAGCGGCGCCTGTATCTAACGGCATGTACGTGCGGAGGGTTGTATCCATGGCAACCAAAGGAAAGTATGTAGTTCGGAAGTTTTACTGATCAGAAAGGGGTTAGCAATATTGAATTATAATCGTCATGATTTAACATGTGAATACACCAACATGATGATACGATCCGTTCCACTAATGAGAAAGGGATGCGGGGACACGCTAATGTTCGTTGTTGCCGTGCAACTTATATTTTTGCCAAACCTGAATCTCTATGGCGTTTTGCAATGTAAAAAATCGCCATGGAACCGGTAGTCCAAACGCCGCATACAAGTTGACGTCAACGCTGAAGAGCTCTATTAGACTCGGAGGCAACAATCAATGCAAGGCACATACTAGTTTCCCTTGAATATCTTTTCTATCAAATCCCTGTGAGATTCCTGCTTCCCTCCAGCATGTTTGTGGAGTTATATTCCCGCTGGTTGGTGTTCTCACAAGTCTGTAGTATAGTTATTGTTCATCATGTACTTACTCATTCTCAAACATCTCAGTCACAACACGTATGAAATTAAACAGGACTCACCTGATGCTATTTCTGTCTGTATCATGATGTACCTAGTCTTATCTGTCTTTGACACTACAGCAGTCAACACACCCAACATACCCAGCAAGTCAGATTGTACGGTATGTTTAAAAAAAGACACATTTTTAGAAAAAGTAATGATCTAGTTTAGTTCCAGACAAAATGAAAATACTGTTATGCAGGATCTCCATGTACTGTGCTTGAAACTGATGTGTGTGCAATTGCAATCGCATCTTCCAGTTTTCTCCGTTACACTTTAGACCTACCTTCATTCTGTAATATAGCCTAGTTTGATTTGATTTTCAATGGCTAGATGAGTTTTGAGTCTAAAATAACTGTACTGCATATCAAGCCCATTTGTTTTCCCAAGGTCTACATAGCTATATAATGTGCATTGAGAGATCTGTCAACTTACATTGAGCTATACCTTAGTTCTGTAATGCACTTTGCATTACCTGGAAGTGCTTTGATTTTCAATGGACGGCTATGAGGTTTGGGTCTAAATAACTCTGTAATGTGTATCAAACTTTCTAATCCAGGGGTGCCCAACCTATTCCAACTCGGGGTCCCCTTGAAATGTTCATACTTCTTCAGGGCTCATCACTGACTGAATAAATAAAACAAAACATACACTACAAACAAATATGATTTTGATTTTTAGAAAATGATTTCAAGCCTCACTTGGAATACAGTAAGGGCCAACCAGTGGGCCCAGGCCTAAAGTTTGAGAATCATTGATCTAGTCCATATACTTTCTAAAGGTCTAGATGTGATATAATATGCATTGGGACAACTCACAATTTCCTACATTAATCTACAACACATTTCTTTAATATTCTTCGCATTACATTGCAACGCATGGGTTTTCATTCAAATCCATTGGACAATTATGAGTTCTAGGCCTAAGATAGCAGCATACCTTATATTAGGCGATCAAACCCATGTTTTTTCTGAAAGCACACACTCTCCAGATATGATATAGCAAAAGTTGCAATCCAACCTATCCCCCTGGGGTCTCCCACCTTCCTCTATCCGTACTTAAGTTCTGTAAAGTACTTTGTACTTTGAAATGCATTTATTTTTAATGGACGGCCATGAGGTGTGGGTATAAAATAACTGTGTAATTATATCCCCGAAACGCGGAGCGTCGGGGATGTAATGGTTTTGCGTGCGCCGCCGCCGCCGCCGCGTCCGCGTCCGCGTCCGCCGCCGCGTCCGCCGCCGCCGCGTAAGGTCTTTCGTGTTAACGCGATAACTTTTGAACGGATGTTTGGATTTGTCCCAGATTTTTTGGGTGAATGCTCTAGGGCAGGTTCATGAACTGATTCGAGTTTGGAGGTCAACACTTTCAAGATGGCTGAATTCAAGATGGCCGAATTTTTGTTTGGTCCATAACTTCTGACCGGGTGGATGGATTTGTCCCAGATTTGGTGTGTGAATGCTCTAGGGTAGGTTCATGAACTGCTTCGAGTTGGGAGGTCAACACTTTCAAGATGGCTGAATTCAAGATGGCCGAATTTTTGTTTGGTCCATAACTTCTGACCGGGTGGATGGATTTGTCCCAGATTTGGTGTGTGAATGCTCTAGGGTAGGTTCATGAACTGATTCGAGTTTGGAGGTCAACACTGTCAAGATGGCTGAATTCAAGATGGCCGAATTATTCTTTGGCCCATAACTACTGACCGGGTGGATGGATTTGTCCCAGATTTTGTGTGTGAATGCTCTAGGGTAGGTTCATCAACTGATTCGAGTTTGGAAGACAACACTTTCAAAATGGCGGAATTTTCATTTGGCCCATAACTTCTGACTGGGTGGATTGATTTGCCCGGTAACACCTTATTTTAATGGTTCACCATTTCGGTGAATCTACCATATTAGGTACAGTGTCATAACCAATGTAACAACCCATGTAATACTAGTGTAATACCAGTGTAACAATATGCAATATCAGGTACAGTGTAATAACGAGTGTAACAGTATGCAATACCATGTAATATAGTGTAATATCAGTGTAACAATATGCAATACCATGTAATACCACTTACGCACAAACACATGATGTAAGTAAAAAATTACATTGTATTAAATATTGTTA
>NC_085860.1:2835000-2880000 GCF_034702125.1 Engraulis encrasicolus
TCCAGATGTGATATAATGTGCATTGTGACATCTCCCAACTCCCTACATTCCTCTATACCACAGTTATGTAATGTGTTTGGGATTAGATTGAAATGCATTGATTTCCATTTAAATCCATTAGACAGTTATGGGTTTTTGGCCTAAATAGGTGTATAATTTATATTAAACTAGTAAACCCATATATTTTCTGAAAGCCCAAACTCTACAGATATGATATAGCAAGTATTAGGATTTGACCCACCCTCCTACAGGCTTCTGCATCAATCTAACCTTGCATTATATTGCTGAAAAAGTGTATGACGGATATATTTTGACCTATATAATTCATAAGAAAACACATTATCCATCAAAAGGTGTTTACATGTGATGTAACATCAATGAAAATATATCCCATCATCACAGACACTTGCATACGCCTACATCCATATATAGGCATGTATTGCGAAATGCACTGGGTGTCATTATAAAAGTGAGTAAAAATATAAGAAAGCTACCACTTCCAGAGGGCTATCATACCACATAATGTCCCTCAGGCATGGAGGATTACAAAAAACATTGATAGACTTTGCCACCCCAGGTGATACCAACGTCTGCTCCGGCCCATGGACTATATGGGGTGATGATTTCAGATTGTAAACCGGTATGAAGAGAGTTTGCCCATGTGATGAGGAAGTGAACTTAGTATGGCAGTTGATTTTAGTATTTCGAATGACAGTGTGTTCAATGCGACAACCAGGGTTTTTCTTCATGAAACTGTGTAATCCAGAGAATTGTGTGTAGTGGTTTGAAAAGAGTGTGTTTTAAAACTGAAATGTGAGTGTAAAGAAGGAATTGTGTTTAGTGTTCAGTGACATTGGTATGGGGAGTTGGGAAATGGGTGAGATGTTCCGAGAATTGTGTGTGAAGTACCAGAAATTGTGTGTAAGCATTCGAGAGAAAAACTGTAAACGCCCAGGGTGCCTAAAATTAGAAAAGGTGAAACCTAATAACCTTAACTGGAAAAAAAAACTGAATATGAGAATAATGCAAACTCCACTTGACCTTTTCATAGTTTTGGATAGGCCAACAAGATTTGTAAAAGATTTTTCCACCTCGCCTTTAGCCAAGGTTGCTTTCGGGTAGTTCTAGAAGCATTGAGTCAAATGTTATTAATCAAAATTACCACTAGAGAGCAGTATGAGCCCATGTTACAGAGCCTTATAGCACGCAGGCCTACTACGTCTCTGATATTTTACAGGCTTTGATGTGTTTAAGCCACTGAAGTAGGCTACATTATAATAATATATTCCTTTAGTCCAGTGGCTTTAACAACGGATGTTTTGGATATCCTAGATAGAAAGTAGTGAAAAAACTGTGATATAAATGATTGATGTCTGACAGAACTCAAAAGTCACATTCCACACACCTGTTTAAAAGACACAGAATAAAATAGCCTATCTTAGGCTACTATATGGCCTACCACCTGGAACATTTTAACAACAAATAGGCCACATGGTAGCCTAAAGATGGTGCAGCCTACAGTCCACTATACCTACACTATGCTACTTTTTTTTTACCAGCTAATAAATATAAAAGTCTACCATATATTTTTATATTGAAAATGACCATCTAATATGTGTGAAACCTGTTTTGATATACTACAGCTTAGGCTACTTTACTAATAAATGCTGAGGCACATTTTCATGGGCACACAGTCCTGCTGTTTAATTAGTGAAGTGAAGCAGAGCATATAGATTAAACTGGGAAGTATTTTGTCATAAGATGTGCCGCAGGAAGACCGTTCCAGGGCTGATGCTATTCATAGCCGCCATACCACACCAGTGCAGTTTGGGGGTTTAAAAAAAGACTGCAATATTGAGTGGCCTCACTGTTAATGATATTTGATGTAGCAACGTGTGTGTGTGAGAGAGAGAGTGCGTGCGTGCGTTTGTGTTTGCCTATACGTAAGGTGCATAAGACAGCAATGGTTAGTGGTGTGTGTGTGTGTGTGACGGGTGGCTGGGGGGTTTGTGGTGGAGGAGGGACGAATCAAAGTGCTTTGCTGATGACGGAAGCTGCACCTCTTGCCAAGGCAGGCGGTGGCTAGTGTGGTGTACGGGCCGGCGTTGCTGCTGGGCATTACATCAATGCACCGCCTTTGTGATTGAGATCAAGCGGAGGGTGGAGGAGGGGGAGAGGGAGTGGGGTGGTTGTGCTTAGCTCAGCACTTTTGGCCGGCTTCATTTGAGCCTGCCAAGCGGCCTTCTTTTTAATTTTTCAAATGGAGAGGAGACTGAGTCACTGCGCATGGCTTCTTCCTTCGGCTCCCACTCTCTCTCTCTCTCTTGCAGCAGCACCAGTCATATGGAGGGAGGGAGTGGGGGAGTGGTGGGGTGGGATGAGGAGGAGTGGGATAGGGATGGGGGTGGACGTAGGGAGCTGGATAATATGGCAGGTGTGTGTGGTGGTGGCCTCCTTTCGCCTACCACTCTCTCTTGCAATACCAGTCAGGTGTAGGGTGATGGGGGCTGAGTTGGAGAATGGGATAGGGATGGGGTGTATGGGGAGTGGAGTGGTGTTAGAGTGGTGTGGGTATGGAGGGGATGAGTGGTCCCACTGTCTTGCAGCACCAGTCTGCTGGAGGGTGGGGGCGAGGTGGTGGTGGGTGGTGTTTGGGGCTGCAGGGTGGTAGCGGAACAGGGTGGAGGGGAGCAGAGTGGGGGAGGGAGGGAGAGGCTCTGGATGGTAAGGAGGGGTGGTCTGCAGTGCGATGAGGGTTGGGTGGGGGTGATATGGGTTGAGGGTGAGGTGGGATGGTATGGATATATATATTGTTTGTGTGAGTGCATGTGTGCACCTGTGCTTTCTGGCAAGGAGGGAATGGCGTGTGTGTGTGTGTGTGTGTGTGTGTGTGTGTGTGTGTGTGTGTGTGTGTGTGTGTGTGTGTGTGTGTGAGAGAGAGAAAGGCAGAGAGAGGGCACTGCAGGTGGCTGTAGTGAATAAGATGACACAGCGTAGCTGAAATGGTTGTTTTGCCATTCAACCTGAAGACAGTACAGTAGCAAGTATATCATCAACATTAAAATAATCATACAAATATTAACCAAATTAATTATCTTTACTTCATGATACTGTAATTGTATATAATAGACATCCTGACTCAACAAGCAGCGATCCAGTTCTGTGCGTTAGCTCCAGTCAGTCACTAAATCTGTTGATTCTAATGAATGGGGTTAATTGGAAGAGTTAATTACAGTAATGCCCTGTATTGTCATGTAAAACAAGGTGATTTGAAATACTGTACAGTATGTGGCACTCTGAATCCAAGTTGCACTTTACTGATGATATATGGAAGATTTGAAATAGCCTTCTGTAAATCTCATATGTGATTAAGCTCTTCTTGTCATCATTCATCGAAATAAGGGTTTCAACACTGTAAAATATTAAGGCAATTTATTTGCGGAAACTTGCAAATGGCAAGACCACACTAGCTTACAATTTCCACTGTGTGCAGTGCACCTGTGGTCTGGAGTGAACCATCCTTTGAAAAAAGCTTTCAAACTACAGCTCTGCCAAGAACACCAGTCAGCATGATACATATTTTGTGCTGTCTACTTCAGTAGGTACCCTGCTTGTTTTATGTTTGTGATATGGCTGTTGGCAGATACATTTTTATAGGGTGACATACAATGCATTGTAAAGAGAAAATATATAACCTATGTAAATATTTCATATAAAACTTTTGCTCAAAACTCCTGTCTGTTGCAAAGACAATAACTCAAACATTATTTGAAAGCTGCAATAACTGTCATATCAGTCCAACTCTTTGAAGGTGCCAGATCTCAAAATATGTTTCACATTTCACATTTTATGTCTCCAAAATGTTAGATGGGCTTGAGTTTCATTCACAGTTAAGGTTTTTTTTCTTTCCCATTTTTTATACATGAATTAAGCAAAGTGCCATTATCATAGTAGACTACATCAACAGAGTTCTTTTCCTTCCATGCAAAGCCTAACCTAATCACTAGGACAACAACAGAGTCTGGTCTTCCCAAAGCTAAGAGGTCTGCAGTCAGATGCCTCTCGAATGTCATATTGTGTCGTGCATAAAACTGAAGGATCAACATCTTTGAGAGTTTCTTGTACATTTCTTTCTGCATGTTTGTATCTTTGCTCATGCTCGTTTGTTTTATTCAAATAACCAAATGTATACATAAGGTTAAAGGTACACAAATTAAGCTTAGGTTATAGATTTGGGCTGTCGAAAAGGCATCCAAAAACCCTTAGATATCATGAAAGACATTAAATTGTTTTAAAATCATATTGATGTCTGGGGAAAGATCCAGAAGTGGTACGCCAACAAATTTGGAAGAGGGAAATTCCTACAGGCATTGCAGTCAGACTTCTTTTGGGCACTAGACCACGCATCCATATTTGGCAGTTTCTCTCTCTCTCTCTCTCTCTCTCTCTCTCTCTCTCTCTCTCTCTCTCTCTCTCTCTCTCTCTCTCTCTCTCTCTCTCTCTCTCTCTCTCTCTCTCTCTCTCTCTCTCTCATATACACTGAGGCAATTGCACTCTCATGGTTCCCTCTGAAAATCAATTGGCAGTAACATAGTCATTCCTATTGTACTGCTCTTTTTGTTGTATCCAGTCCCATGATGGAGTGGGCTAACAAGTGGACATGGAAATAAGCTGATAATTGAACTCATTACAGGAGTTGCATGAACAACCACACACATTTCTCAGCTTCTAAAGGACAAGATCATTTCTGCAAATGACATCCTAAGACAGTTTTCAATATTGCACCATTGTACTGTATAAGTTGTAGCAAGGATGGAAAATGGGCTGTCCTCTCTCTTTTCTATAGTCTTTCACAGAATTAGCACCCAGTTAGACTATACTTTTCTTGAGGTTAGCACGTTCTACAGCGTATTAAGCAGGCCATCAAAGTGCAGTATTTCACAATTCCACATTTCCAGTTGGACGTAGCCTGTATGTGGTGAATGTTTTTGGAGTATGTTGATGAAATTAGCAGTGTGTCCTTTCAACTTCTTACTTAAACAAGTGCAATCAATATGATCTAATATGGTATTTGCTGCGACTGACTGAATTCATCATGCAATGCATTGCCGTGTGTGTGTGTGTGTGTGTGTGTGTGTGTGTGTGTGTGTGTGTGTGTGTGTGTGTGTGTGTGTGTGTGTGTGTGTGTGTGTGTGTGTGTGTGTGTTTGCCCATCCCTGCAGACGACAAACACAACAGTGATAACAGTGTGGGCCGACACACCGACAGACAGACAGACACAGCCATGAGGTAACTAGAAGAGCACTCGAAGAGAGTGCTGACCTCTGCCAAGGTAGCTCAATGCAGATCATTGTCAAAAAATCAAGTTCTAAGTTAGGTGGTTCTCCATGTATTCAAAATAATTACATAGCCAGAATTAGACTCATACAGAAAACTTCGTGTAATGTCTCATAACATTTTGGCGACCCTGTTAGCAAAAGAACATAGCCTACCAAACAATCGGATATCAAAACATAGGCTAACCTCCAGATGGGGTAGAGATGTTGTACCTCAGCTTCTAGTGACCATTACATACTGCTGCTAACGGACATTGGAGAAAGTCAGGACTGAGATTTGGACTGAAAAGAGCTGGTAAACCCCTGTGTATAACCATTGGACTTAATGACTTTGCTGGATAAAAAACTAGGCATGTCTTGCCACGAAGACTAGTGTTGAAGTGCATGTGTGTTGACATATGTGTGCACGCGCGTGTGTGTGTGTGTGTGTGTGTGTGTGTGTGTGTGTGTGTGTGTGTGTGTGTGTGTGTGTGTGTGCGTGCGTGCGCGCGCGCGCCTCCCATCATCTGCCTATACCGTTTTTTTGCGAGGTCTCTGGTTGGAAACTGGGTATTGGTTGCATAGGATGACTTCAGTTACACTAGTTGCAGTACATCAGCTGCACCATTTGACATATCACCAATGCAACAAATAAGTGGGATCAACTCCCGTCTCCAAAAATGGGCATGTGTCAATACCCACCACTAATGGGCGTGACTTTTTACATTTACCCCATTGAACTACATTCATTCTGAACCACCGCCAGCCTCCAAAAGGAGCATGGCAGCTCATATGAGAACCTTGCGTCATATGGATTCCAGCAGAATCTCCTTATGAACCGTCTCAGGCAGGGCAGTCATAAGTAAGTGGATGGGCAGTCATGGGTAAGCGGTTAGGGCGTCAGATTTGTAGCCCAAAGGTGGCACTCCCGACCCGCCAGGTTGGTGGGGGGAGTAATTAGCCAGTGCTCTCCCCCATCCTCCTCCATGACTGAGGTACCCTGAGCATGGAACCGTCCTGCCACACTGCCCCCTTTTCAGGCACAATTGGGGGCTGCCCCCTTGCACGGGTGAGGCATGAATGCAGTTTTGTTGTTTGCACTTGTGTGCTGTGGAGTGCTGTGTCACAATAACATTGGGAGTTGGAGTTTCACAGTTGGGCTTTCACTTCACTCCACCTCATCAGTCATCTCTGGTTGTGGTCATCTTCAAATAGGCCTATTTGAGAGTCCACATTCACATAGGCATATCCACGAGTGAAATGGGCTGAGCCTCTGTCCATCAGCCTCTTGTCCTGAGCCAATCAGAAGGCTCCCCTTCTTTCATTGGCTGTTTAAGCAGTAATAGCAATCTTTGCAGATAGGGCAAGTTTTGACTTTCTGATCTCTTTATGGCTGACACGAATGTGTAAGGATGTGGGAGGTTTTCACCATCCGTGGCCTTGATATTGTCAGCTGTCACGTATGTGCTGTCAGAGGTGTGGATGATGATGTGCTCAAAGGGGCGTTCTGACCTTTTGGTGTTATTTGCTGTGGCATCTCTGGCCACACTGAAGATGTTAATGTACTCAGTTTGAGGTGTTAATGTGAAGAGTTAAAGTAATATATCCAAGCACTGACAGCACACATTACCTGCAGCTGTCTAGATTCTGCTTATGCCTGAGTGAAGTAGAGTTGCATACTGTACTGTACATCTGAGTAATGCAGAATCACTACTGACAATCGCATTATTACATTACATGTAAGCAGACAGTTTTATACAAAGCTACTTCCAAACAAGGACACAGTCAGACGCATATAATCAGAATTTATATGTATACAAGGTCCTAAGTGTGATCTCCCCTTTCTTTACCAGGTAGGCCTACAATTCAGGGGAATGGACAGCGCCGGTAAGCAGAAATATCTTTGTTACCATACAGTAGGCTATGCACTGGAGAATAAAGCTCCACGATATAGCTCCAGTAGCCTCTTACTGCAGCAGGGGTCACCGGCGACCCTATTCACTTGCTGAACATGCTTATCATAACAACATTGCTGTGACATTACAGAGAGCCATAGTGCTGCGCTAAGGGGTTAATGTGAAGCGCTGGAAAATAAGCCCTAAATAAATAACATTGGATGATATGAGCCCCCTTTTTTATTATTAATAATTTTATTTTTATTATTATGATCATTATTCACCAATACACATCAATAGAGTTTTGTGCATATAGGGAGGGAAAGTGGGAAACAGCGATCCCAACGGTTGCGTTCCTAAACCCAGAGCGATGCTTATTGAGAACTCCATAGACGAATTTTCAAAAAAATCCCACAAAGATATGTTGCAGAACTTGTACACTGGACACATGTTTCGGCCTACGAAATGTGATGAACTACTAAACTGTGAAAGTTTTGTGTAAAATCTTGTGTAAAAGCCCTATTAAAGAAAACGGAAATTGTGCCAATCTTGTTGGAAACGAACTACAGCTCCAAGTCGCTCTCATTACATCAGTAAACATTTCATTCGCGCCTGATTAACAGCACAGGGAAACAAATGGATACAATTTTGTCACGTGTCTTCACATTTGTATCATCTTGTGAGTTACACATTGGCATCTTATTACACATATGTACACTCGTTTAGTTTGGTTTGGTTATGGATTCTAGTAGACATGATGCCTTCTGTGGTGATGGATAATCGAATCTCTGGCTAATGTTATATGGAGTGAATGGAGTAAACACGTCACACACGTGACTCAATGTAGTCCTGTATTAGCTTTTTAAATAATATTAAAAACAGTTCAGATTAGTGGAAAACTGAACATTTTATCCCCTGAATAGGTAAAACAGACCAACAAGCATATTATATGGCAGCCGTCGTCAGAACCGAGATGTAATTTTTTAAAGAAAAAAACGAATTAGTTTCATACACAGGCTAGGAACGCTGCCAGCAGGGGGCGATTAGATTACTTTCCCTCCTTATAGGCATGAACGGCGTGACATGTTTCATGTGTTACGCCCTTTTTTGGGGGGAAAACATTGGGGGTAAAGCTAATGCAATTGGTGGTGTTGGGAAAGAATAGACGAAAGACAAGGACCTAGACTAGTGTTGTTCACGCTCAACATGCCGAAAACGTGTTATGGTGCCAGCTGTCCAAATAATATAGCCAAACAGCCGTGGCTGAAGCAATTTTAGGGGGGGACGGTGGGGACATGTCCATACCACTTTCCAGATAAACCTAGCTTGTCCCTACCATTCTTTCACAAATATAATGCAAAAACAGCATATCCGGACCATTTGCGATTGAAATGTCCCCACCACTTTTCGAGCCAAACCTACACCTTTGCTAGCCGATGTAGCATGTAAGTTAATGAGACATTCGGTTTGATTTCCCCCATAAAGGGGCGTAATGCCTTTACCAGCAAAGTACCCGGATGGCCGTTCATGTGTATAGCCAACTCTCTCTCTGAGGTGTGCCAAGATCTTGCTTTTGGACTTAACTGGTCATATTGGTCGACCGATAATATTTTTTGCTTACCTGTCTTGAAACGAATTCCCTCACTGCGTTTTTATTTAGGTCATTTCAAATGAGACCACCATCCTGTCCGTCACCATGTCTTTGTTCAGGGCATTTAAAACACTGCAGACAGACCACCATCATGTTTGTTTTGGATAACAGCATCCCCAATACCAGGCCAGCATGACATAAAATATCAACTCAGTCACCCCAGCACAGATCGAGCCCCCCAGCCTCTCTGCCTCGCTGCCTCCCCAGCCCAGATCCACCCCCCAGCCTCTCTGCCTCGCTGCCTCCCCAGCACAGAGCCAGCCCCCCGCCTCTCCTCTCTGCCTCCCCTTTCTCACAACTTGTGCAGCCTGCCAGAGCTTTGATCAGGTAACACAATTGTTGACTCCCGTTATTAGCAAGTTTGTGGACTGCCAAATGCTAATTAGACAACAGCAGCATATTACACACATGCACACACACACACGCACACGTAAACACACACACACACACACACACACACACACACACAAACAGCGTGCACATGCTCACTTGGATGTTTGTTACAGGTTTGTTTATAAGAGGTGCTAAATTTCCTCTGAATAAAAATAGACCAGGCAGGCAGTACAGCACAGTACAACAGGCGCCTCACAAAGAGCGTCTTTAATTCACAGCTTTGCTGTAGCGGCAGAAATTGCAGCGGCGAGGTCTGGACCTTGGCCACATTTCATCATGGCATAATATTTTACTTTCTATAAATACTGCGGGCCCCCGTCCAAGTCCCCGGGATTGATCCTGATCCCCTTCCAAGCCAAAGAGCCAAGTTTTTCTTTAGGATATCAGAGCGCCATCACTCTCCCCCTCGTTTCCGTAAAGGGAGGGAGGGAGTGAGTGAAGGAAAAAAAATGGTACCGTACCATTAATGTTTTCAGGTTAATGCTGTGTCAAGCCATGTAAAACATAAGTGGCTCGTCTCAGAGGCTTCTCATCTGTCAGTGGCGGATTTTTTTTTTTTTCAGTGGAAATACCAAAGAAAACAGACAGTAGTGAAGCACCCTCGGACAGATGATGTCATGGGAAAGCAAACAAGAAATCCACGCCCTGTTCTGTGGGCGTCTGATTGATGCCCAAACACTCAAATGATTAAATCTAATTTCCTTAATGTCTACAGGATGCACCAAGCTGAACAGTGCAGTTGGAGCTAACAAGTTAAGCGATGTTGCATTAAGTTTTTTTTTTCTTTCTTTCTTTAAATGACCGCCTGTCTCCTAGTGTTGAGTATAGCAGTTTTTCTTGTTTTTTTTTGGTGCGCTGTTTGTATTTTAATCTTTGGGTGGACATGTAGTATGAGTGCCTATTTGCTGTTGCTGCAGCAGCACTGTCCATGTTGCAGGTGAGTAAACATTATCTTATGGGGAAGGGCCCGATGCAGGTCAGGATGCAGCCTCTTTGTTTGCATCTAAATTCAATGAAGCTCCCTCTCTACTACTGTTCTAATTAAATTTTTAAATGGCAAGCAGTTAGGCGAGCACTTAACCAAACACTACCTTATTTGCTAGACACACTGTGCTCACATTTTAAAAGGTATAGTTAGACAGTGACCTTGAAGTTCACCTATAAAACTTGCAAAGTGATATATGCTGAGGTTCCAGGAAGAAAAAATAATAAAATAGAGAAGGCGGCTACTGTACAGTACTCACCATATTGCAGAGAACATTAAAATAGATGGGTATGATTCATTTGACATTGCTTGTTTCAAAATGTCAGTCTTAACTTTGCTCGGAATATAAAATCATTACATGTCTTCTATAATAACTTTCAGTACAATGGAGTGGTGTTCCAAGCCAAATATGAAATGAAAGGTTAACTTATTGATTTCAAAAATGGGCTCATTAGACAGCATAGCTCCAGACAACAGCAAACAGAGTTTTTTTCTCTCTCTCATCATTCACCACAGTGCAAACCCATTGCTATTGCATTACACTATGAACTGACAACATCAACAGTTGTAACATTAATACTTAACTATCAGGGGCTCCCCAGTGCTCAACAGCAGTAGCATGACAGAGGCCAAGTGTGAACATTGATTGACCTCCATTGTCATCTGTGGATGACTACTGCTCAATAGCTCTAACAAGCTCATCCTAGACAACTGGCCTTCTCACTGACATATGTGGGCCTAGTTACTGTACCTGACAGTGTTGCGAACCTTCCTAGCGCATTCAAATATAGCGCTATACAGATTGGTGGACTGCGCTTGACTTCAGCAGGTACAAACCAGTTGTGCATGTTTTGTTCCACCCATTCCCTAATTTTCCAATTTCTGATGTGGCAAACACAGATAAACAGTAGATAGAACCAGACTTTAGAAGGTAAAATCCAGTAATACGCTTGTTTCAGCCTTTTTTGTAAATAGGCTACGGTGATACCAACTCTGAAGCTATTAGTTGATGAAATTGCCACATTTGCATCACAGGTGCAAACAGGTATTGAAAGCCTATTTAAAATTGTGATAAAACTGTTAAAATGTGTCAAAGCACTGGATCACTTTGAATACTAATGGGGGATGTCTTGGTCCATGAAAAAGGAAATAGTAATTGAAATCATTAAGCACTTTCTCTTACACCATTCTGATATACTATATACAGTACATGTTCAGTATGTTAACCATGCAATAACCACAGAAATCGATGTTCTGTCAGATGTTAAGTGAGCATTCAAATTACCTTTCCATTGTAAAACAGTAAAACCAATCAATTCTGTCAAATTCACTTATATCAACATATACTGTACATGTACATGCGTTTGATTTATTTAGTGAATGTGCAAAAAAATCCCTAAAACTCCCTCATCTGAAATCTTCAGAGCCCATGCATTCTTGATGTACGTTTAAGATTCAGCATCAGCATCTTTATCCTAACGCAGAGTAACAATTGCACTTTGAAATTTAGAAAAGGAAGTTGCTGTGATGATTCAGACAGGCGCGCGCGCGCGCACGCACACACACACACACACACACACACACACACACACACACACACACACACACACACACACACACACATACTGTGTGGCCCCATTTGTGTGGACATGAGTAAGTATCTCAGAGAGGAGGATGTGACGATCATCACGACCAGCAGAGGGCTCTGGCAGCCAGTCTCCTCTCTTTTATGATTTGTCATTTCTCAAAATCCATCCTGCTTCTATACATTTTTGGAAGCCCATAAAAAAACGTTAATGGCCTGCAACACACATGCTTGCCTATACTCAATTGATTTGTTCCCATTTAATTAATGCATCAATGTAAATTTGGTGCATCAAGGGGCTTCCAAAGTATAGTGGCAGATTTTGTGAATGGAGCACTTAGTGGCTCGGGCAATGACGTCATTGTGAAGTCGTAGGACTTATTAGTGTGCCAGAAAGCAAGGGCGGCCTCCCATTGGCTGGCTGAGGCGATCGGCGGCGGGGGATTGGCTGGTGGCACATAATTAAACACCTACACAGTCAATACACAAATCCTAGTGGCGGATATATAGGGCTTGTGCATTGTAGCCGCATGCAACAGAGTCAAGAGTTGGTCTCCAAGTTAAGGCAAGTCCAACCTCAAGTTGTTTTATGCAAATTTATCCATTTGCCTACGCTCTTATATTTTTTTTCTGCAGGAGGACCCACGGTCAGTTTTTAAGGTAAGTCGAGAGTTTTCTCCATAGCTGTTGTGCGTGGTGGTGGTGGTGGCGTTGGTTGTTGACAGGATGCGCTCAGAGTGCGGCAGCGGGGGGGAACGCATGAGGTCTCTGTTGTGACAGTATTACCTCTTAGAGTCAAAGAGAGTAAGAGACAGAGAGGCAGGAGACGGGACGTTGTCTCCAGTATTGGAGTGGCGAGGGGAGATGACTTTAATTGGATTGACCATGGAGTGGATGGACGGACGTTGAGGCGGAGGGGTCAGACTTTAAGCTGTGCTATGTGATGTGAGGTGTGTGTGTGCGTGTCTGTCTGTCTGTGTGTGTGTGTGCGTGTGTGTGTGTGGGCGTGAAGGCGTGTTGGCGTGTCGGTCGTGGTGGTGCGCTGTATGTGGGGATGACACATACCGTACATGAGACAGACAGTGAGAGAGTGAGAGTGGTGTGTGTGTGTGTGTATGGCGGAGGCTTTTTGAAGGGGACGTGGAGTGATTATCCCCCTTTGGCCGGCCATGGGAGTATGGTGGCAGCTCATTACACTAATGCACTTGGTCCCGGGGGAAGAAGAGGAGGAGGAGGTGGAAGAGGAGGAGGATGTGGAAGAGGAGGAGGATAAGGAGGTGGAGGAGGAGGAGGAGGAGGAGGAGGGTGGCTGTTGCTGTTGTGAGTATGGGACATGGGTGATGGGGGTTCATTGGACCCCAACACGCCCCCAGTCCATTCAGTGCTGGTGCACTTGTATGGGGACTATCCCGTCTGCAGGTCGGATGCTGGATGTTCAGTATGGACTGCAGCTGGCCGAGGGACATCCATTCTGAAGCCTACTGTGTGTGTGTGTGTGTGTGTGTGTGTGTGTGTGTGTGTGTGTGTGTGTGTGTGTGTGTGTATGTGTGTGTGTGTGTGTGTGTGTGTGTGTGTGTGTGTGTGTGTGTGTGTGTGTGTGTGTGCGCGCGCGCGCGCTCCGGTGTGTGTGCTCTTGTGTGTGTGTGTGTCCATGCATGTGTGCGTGCTTCTGTGCATGTGTGCTCTTGTGTGGGTATGTGTGTATGCGTGTCTGCGCTCATGGTTTGTATGAGATAGAGAATAATATGGGCATCAGGGGAGCAGTTGGTGGTTGACCCGCTGTGGTTTATTCCTTCTCAGAGTGATTGCAATAAACCCCTCTCTTGCTCTCTTGTATAGTCTGCTTTACTATTCCCTGACAACTTTGGTTTGATTGCCCCAAGCTTGCGAATAATTCTCTAGAGCTCCTCACTAGCCATTTTACTGTGCGCCACGATCAATTAGTTTAAAATGTAAATGTGAAGAACTCTTTACTGGATTACATTTTAGAATCCGACATCATCCCTTTTCCCCGAAACTGACATCATATTTTCTCTGACGTTTTTTTTTTTTTTGCTGTAGGAAGCCATGTTTATGTTGAAGATCTCTGCCTTTCTCGTTGCGTATACGCTGGTCATTTGCCAGATGTACAGCTCCCAAGCAGCGCCCGCCAGGTGAGACATACCTGCAGCATCACAGACACAGACACAGACACAGACAAGCTGTGCGACTCACAAGGTGTCAGCACGGGATAATAAGACCCGTGTTGAGCTACGATAGTGCAGAGAATGAACTCACTGCTCAATTCAGATAAATTCGATTTGACTTCATTTAATTCTGCTCTGTTGAATTCCTTTTTTATTGATATTGCAAAGTGTACAACACAAATTATGCCATTCTGGTGATCATAGAAGGACATAGTGTAATGGACTTTAGATATTAAAAAAGGGGATTTCATTTTGTCCAAACTAATGTGCATTTCTGTACATTCATGAGTCACATACCTGTATTCACAGACAGATTGTACAGTAAAATCAATCTGGAATTAATTTGAGAACTCTAAATGGATCACCATGCATAGAAGATGTCATCTCTGCACTGATCATAAGAACATGCGCACACATATAAAAACCTCTATATTCTACTCAGTCCTCACCACCCCTCACCCTTCCCTCCTCCCCTCCCCTCCCCTTCCCAGCTCCCCTCCTCCCCTCCTCCTCCCAGGCTTTTACAGTGAGTAGGCATGGCGTAATCTGTCTTGGCCCCAGTCCCTCTCCCCAGTGCAGATGTAATTGCCTTATAGCCCCACTGCCATCAGGCAGCCGCAAAACTGCCTCAAGTGCTCATGGGAGGCCATTTTATCATTGGCCCTCTCCCGCCCATCTAGCCCGCCCGCCTGCCCGCCCGCCTGCCCGGCGGATAGCCGTGATGCTCTCTGACTTGCTGCTATGGCGTCCTCTCTCTCTCCCTCTCCCTCCCTCTCTCTTTCTCTCTCTCTCTCCCCCTGCCTGTCCTGCAGACCTGGTTTAGAGTCTATGACAGACCGGGTCACACTCACAGACTATGAAGCGCGCAGGTTACTAAACGCCATCATCAAGGAGTTTGTACAGATGACGACCGAGGAGCTGGAACAGCAAGCGAACGAAGGGAATAGGTACATGTTTATCTTTTCTCCTTAACTTTTTTCTTCTGCCTCTCTTCTTGTTATTCTTCTTTTTCTTCTTCTTCTTCTTCTTCTTCTTCTTCTTCTTCTTCTTCTTCTTCTTCTTCTTCTTCTTCTTCTTCTTTCTATTATGTTTCTTTTTCTTTGTCATTCTTCTACTTAATGTTTTGTTCAGTTTTCTTCCTACTAAAGAACATTACATCCCCTATGAAATTGGATATTTACAGTCGTGATATATAGGGGGAGTTTACTGATATGAAT
Source organism: Engraulis encrasicolus (assembly GCF_034702125.1). Lineage (NCBI taxonomy): Eukaryota > Metazoa > Chordata > Actinopteri > Clupeiformes > Engraulidae > Engraulis > Engraulis encrasicolus. Next base: position 2,850,228 of record NC_085860.1, read on the forward strand.
GAACTGAGAAGTTTGTTATATTTTCACATTAAAATGAAGAAAATCAGATCAATTACTTTCAATAAACTGGATCAATAGCGTCCTCTCTAACACTACTGAGCAGTGAGTCCCGTGTCCATTGCCCTTTGATTTGAGAGGTATGAGGTATGTACTCTTTGTAGTGGTCAGTGAGTTGTTTTTCTTTTCTTTACTTTTAAAGATTTGACATCAGACAAAAACGGTTGTGCTTTGCATGGATAAAGAATGTCCAAGACCATTTTGCAAGTGCTTGTTTGCCTACCTAAGGACAACGCAATTTTCAGATATTCTGATAAAGCATGGTTTTGATTTCTACTCCATATGTCAATATGGTGCTATGCATGGTGTTGAGAAAAACTAGATCGTTTTGGAAATGGTATGGGAATGATGACAACAAAGTAAAATGCAAGAGCATGTGGTTACAGGACTTGTTTTTTCTTAAAGCATGACAATTGGATGTAACTCTTCTAGAATTCTGCATATCTTTGGAATGACGTAGAAAGTGCCGGAATGCATTTATGTTCCTGTTTGAAGTGCATGAGAAGGGGGGGATGATGCTGATGCTGATGCTGATAGTGATGTGGTGTGATGCTGGTGGGCGGTGGGTGGGGGTGGGGGTGACGGTAGAGGATGGAGCACGGAGGGGTGGGGTGGGGGTGATGGGGGCTAGTGAAGTGGCATGATAAATCCTCTCCTTGCATGCTTTTCAGGTCTATGAGCCTATTTCTCTTTCCTTCTTTCTTTGCATGTTGTGGTCTCTCTCTTTCTCTCTCTCTCTCTCTCTCTCTCTCTCTCTCTCTCTCTCTCTCTCTCTCTCTGTCGCTGTCTCTCTCTCTCTCTCTCTCTCTCTCTCTCTCTCTCTTTCTCTCTCTCTCTCTCTCTCTCTCTCTCTGCATGTTGTGGTCTCTCTCTCTCTCTCTCTCTCTTCCTCACAGCTGGGACAGACCCCTGTCCAAGCGCTGCTCCAACCTCAGCACCTGTGCCCTGGGCAAACTGTCCCAGGAGCTGCACAAATTACAAACGTTCCCCCGCACGGACGTGGGCGCTGGCACCCCCGGCAAGAAGCGCAGCCTGCCCGACAGCAGCCATTACGCGCCTGCCGCCCCCACCCTGGAGCTCGTGGATGCCATCTAATACCCCCCCATCCCCACATGCACACCCATCCTCTCCAACCTCCTCCCTCATCCCACTAAAACCGATACACATCCACACACACACTTTCCTTCCCTCCCCTCCCCTCCCCTCTACTCCTCTCCTCTCCTCTTCCCTGCCTGCTCCTCTGTGTGTGTTTGCTCAATACTCAGTGGTCTTGGTGCATGTGGATACTGCCTGCTTGACTGACTTCTGAGAGTGAAAAAAAAGCTGTCAACCTCTCTTCTGATTCCCTTGTTTTTGTTTTCTTCTTTTCTTTATTATTTATTTATTTGATTCTGACTGCAACAATGGAAAACGTGCCAAATTATTTAGGGTTATTTTGTACCCTTATTTATTATTTTTTGTACATTTTAAATGGTAGAAAAATGTAGAATATTTCACTTCCCTCGTCAATTTCCATGGTTAAAGAGATAAAATCATTACATGTAGCCGTCACAGTTCAATTAAACAGACATTATGGTTCTGTCATGTGTTACTGGGTATTTAATTTGTTTAATAAACTTATTTTTATATCAGGAAGCTTTTTTGTTTTCTTTTTTATTTGTAGTAGAACCTGAAATGTAGTAAAATAGAGTAAGATACAGTAAATGATCCTCATGAAATACACCACCCCCTGCATGTACATGATCTGCTTACCCAAGGTAATTACACTTCATTTAATTCACTCTGTCAATTTGTCAATTTCCCATTTAAACTGTTATCACATTTGAGACTGTCATTTCATCTCTGTCAATGTTGAGTCCATGAGTCAAGTTTCTTAAGTGTTTAGAGATGCTGTGTATGCTGTGGGTGAAAAAGCACTTAAGACAGTGTGTGTGTGCGTGTGCGTGTGCGTGTGCGTGTGCGCGTGTGTGTGTGTGTGTGTGTGTGTGTGTGTGTGTGTGTGTGTGTGTGTGTGTGTGTGTGTGTGTGTGTGTGTGTGTGTGTGTGTGTGTGTGTGTGTGTGTGTGCGCGCGACTGCCTGAGTATGTGTGTGTGTGTGTGTGTCTGCACATGTGTGTGCGTGTTTGTGTCCACACGCACATACACATGCATACACTACACACATGTATGCATATGTTTGTGAAAGTGCATTTGTGTCTCTTTCCATCCTGTGTAGGTGTCGGTGGCCATAAACTTAAAGAACACTGTGTTCACACGTCTGTGGTCATAAACGTACATGATGTTCATACTGTATGTCACATGCAAATCCCCCACCCTCCCCCTTACTTAACGCCCCCCACCCCTGCTGTGTCTCCTGAAGCAGTGTTACAGCACAGAAGCGAGCGTGCAACACGGCCACCTGCGTCACCCACCGCCTGGCCGACTTCCTGAGCCGGTCGGGGGGCATCGGCAGCAGCAGCTTCGTGCCCACCGACGTGGGCGCCCACGCGTTCGGACGGCGGAGGAGAAGTGCCCAGATGTGAGGAGCGAGCGAGCGAGCGAGCAGCATTCCACTGGCCTTTCAGGGAAATGGTGAGCACTGGATTGTCCCTGGATACCTTGTCATAGCATGTCTCAGGACAGGACACTCGTCTGAGTTGGAATGAAGTGGAGGCTTTGTTGGCTTCATTTCATCTTCTCAGCAAAGATAATAAGACCCCTTTGAAATCACTCTAGTTGTCTTCTTTGTTGTCTTACAATCTTACACTTCTCTATTCTGTTCTATTCTATTCTGTTCTATTCTATTCTATTCTATTCTATTCTATTCTATTCTATTCTATTCTATTCTATTCCAATCTACCCAGTTCTAATCTATGTGGTGCTATCCTGGACTATATGTATACTACATTTAGTGCATTAAGTTCTCTCAGACTAATTAAGTGTTTTTAAATTGAATTGGAAAAAAGTTGAATCAAGCTGAATTGAATTTTCCCCTCTTCTCTCTCTCCTCCTGCAGAGGTTGACCCATCTCAAGAAGACGACATTGTGTCCAATCTAGGCAGACAAAACCACATGCCACCACATGCATCCTCCCTGTCTACGAAAGGATCTGCACCCAGGACATCACAACAACAACAACAACAACAACAACAACAAAAACTCTCACGCGCTCTCTTGATGTTATGACTCCTTCATTTTGCTTTTGGCAATCATGACAAAGATGACGAAAAAAAATACAAAAAAAGAAAAACAAAGTTACATCACACAACCACCCAAACCTCCCACTAAAAAAAGATACAGAGGAAAAAAAATAAATGAATAAATAGATAAATATATCTTATTTTTTGATATGACATGGATTTTAAATAAAAATTAGAACAAAAAATAAAACAGCAGTGTTTATTTATTTCCATTTCTTGGGCCTAGAGTACATTGTTTATTATGTATCATCACGGCACCCCTAACGTCTTGTGTCAGCACCACATCCCTCCCAAGCAGAGTCCTCTGCCACACCTCGGGGGCCTGCATTAAAGCTCAGCCTGTCCTGTACATGGCTTCCCTCTTGATGCCTGTGTCTTGTGCCTTGTTGTAAAACATTTACATGACATGATTGTACAGTCTGTCTGCTCCTGTACGCTTCAGAAGAAGAAGAAGACGAAGATGGTGGTGGTGAAAGAAGATGGGAGATATGAAGAACACGGATGACAAAGAGATTCAAGAACATTAATATTGTAATGACAAAAAAAATGTGAATTTCAGCAAGATTAAAATGTATTTTAGATACATTTGGGTTTGGGGTACATGTGTTGTTCTTGAGAATTAGCACTAAAAGTGACCTGTTCCTATTTCTGCAGTCCTGCTATTGTCTGAATTTGCTCACATTTAGCAGTAGTCAATCAACAATAGCATTCAAAGCAGTATCATTTCAACAATACTCAATATCACAGATTCATCACAAACAAGTTATTTAAAGGATAACTGGTATTTTCAAATGGGCCTACCATTGCTACCACCTACCACTTAATAATAATACAAATAAACAATAACACTGCTGATGGTGACCCTAAACTTCTTGTAAGACATTCTACTTAGTGGAAGAAAAAGAGTAAGCATCATGTAGTAGACAATAAGATGTCTTTTTCACTTGCCAATGTGCACAGCTCAGCGGTCATGTGGTCAGTCTCCAAAAGGGGGCATTCTAAATTCCTGCATAGCTTCATTTGACTTCCTTCGGAGGAGTATAGGCTACTTCAGAACCCGATCTTAGAATTAGAACTAGCCAAAATGAATACCTTACCCATACAATTGTCTAACCCTAAATATTTCAATGATGAAGCATTTGGCCAGGGAAGGGGTGAGTCTCTTGTTTGTTGTTCTGATACTTTCAAGTGCTTTCAAAATCACACAAGTCAGAAAGGCCTGTTAATGGACAACTGCAGGAATGATGGATTTTTTTGTGGCTGAAATATTAAGATATGATATTTGGCTGGTTGAAATGGCGTTATTACATCTCTTCAGTCTACAACTTTGGCAAGCAAATATCACATTCAACCACAACCCTGACCATAAATTGAATTTCCAGTTGAAGCTTGGGTTCATTCCTATTTTCCAATTTGTGTTTTCCAACCTTAGGAATAACAGTTACTTAGCAACCAGCGACAGTCTATAACATTGAAATAAAGGTGCTATTCCTAACCCTACCAGCCAGACCAACCAAGTAGCATACAATTGCTTGCAATAATTACAACCAAATAAAAAGATGATTACAATCTGTTTTGTGATCATGCAAGAATTGCTCAGTACATGGAGTGCAAGATACCATTAGGGGGAATTTTTTCAGTGTAGGCCTACTTATTTTGGAGAACTATGAAACATTTAACTTTTGAGATTTTATTGGCTCAGCATTCAGTGTACACAGATATTTGGGGAAAGATCAAATAATGAATCAATCATAGATAATTCAACAGCAATGTTTAAATCAAGTAATTCCACCAGCAAATGTCAAATTAGCCTATATTTCATTACACTTGGTTAGAGAGGCTGCCTGCCAACTGTAAATGTCCATACATCAGTGGGAAACTGTAACTGAAGACATAGCAAGGCCTCCTCTGCCACTCCCTTACTCACTTGACCACCACAACTTCTTAAACCAACCTGTTGTTTACTTCCCAGCTTGAGCTGTCAAGAAACTTGAAAGAGTGTTTCTCAGTCTGAGAGTCCATCCTCATTATCACTCGACACAGAATTTTAAGCCTTGCCTGAAATTTTGACATGGTTCGAATTTGACCAGTCCTGGGTGTAAGGGTGTAGATTGTTTTGGTGGAGGAAAATGCAATGATCCTAAAGGCCCTGTTTTTTTTGGGCCACGGCTATAAAAATAGTTTATTTTACATGAATATAGGCCTACTAAAATATTGATGTGAAAGTAATGTTTTTGCTATATTGTGTTATATTTGGAAGGACGCTATCAGTAGCACATTTTGACACTGTTAATATTACTATTGCAGGAAAATATTTTATTATAGGTCCATAATAATATTATATTGCTGTGAAAGTAATACTAATGCATTGCTGTGAAAGGGTGCTATAAATAGCATTAACAATGATATTTCAATGATATTATTTCAGCCCCCTGAACTGTGTCCCTGGAGGAACCTGATAGATGTTGGAGTGGGTCCAAGGCATGGGCTAGAAGATCTATGAATCAAGTGTTAATGTTATTAACATTTTAAGACTTTGCCAGCTTTTCAAAAGTCCCCCCCCCCCCCCCCCTGCCTTTTCCTTTCCATGTGAAAATATTGCTGCTGGTAATCCAACCCGTTACAGAATATATAAATGATATCAAAGATGAAGCAAATGTTAAAGACTATTAGATTAACATGGCCTTACTATTTTTTTCTAGCTAAAAAGGTGTCTACTTAGTTTTATCATGAAATTCATACAGTGTTTTAACATGCACAGGTCAACAATGGTGGGACCAATACATTTTGGTCCCCAGACGTAAAAGAATTTTGGGCTCTTTCTTGCAGTATTGCCAGATTGCGTTTTCCTGCGCAATTGGACTGCTTAGGCTAGCAGATATCCCCCTTCATCTGCACATGAGATCAGGGCTGCTGACAGCTTTGGCCTGGCCCAGGACACAGTCACCCCACCCTCTACCCACACTCAATATATACAATGTAATGGGGACCCAGATCTGCCCCCCCTTTGGACCCGGGACAACAAAACCCTTTGTCCCCCCCTGTCTGCATCCCTGCATTAGGATGCGCAAGAATGTATAAACACAATATTTTTGCAGCAGCACATGCAAAACTTGTGTGGATCATGCTGATTATGTGAAGCTGAGCCTTAAAAAAAGAATGTGGCTACCGCTAATAGCTTCCTCTATACAATCCAAGCTTTTATCGTATACAAAGTGTTAATATATGGATGACGCATGATGATCTCTAAGCACATGTTAGGAGAGTTGGAGACTCTTTTTTCGGTCCACAGCAGCCCTAAAATTGTTTAATCCAACGGCAACACATCAAAGCTTTTTATGTCCTGAGTAACATGATCTCCAAAAATTCCGTGCTCCTGGACACGGATGTTAAGGACACAAAATCCGTGTCCAGGAGCACGGATTTTGCCAAAATTCTGTGCTCCTGGACACGGAATTGTTTTCCGTGCTCCTGGACACGGAATTGTTTGAAGTGCTTTCTATAGGCTATTTCCACAGTCTTGTGTTTTCTCAGGATTTTTCTTTTTTCAAATATTTTGTCTAAAAAAAACATTTCTTACTGACAGGTTAAGGTTAGGGATTGTTTTGGTCTGGGCACAGCTAGTTTTCTTTCATTCATTATATGACTTTGATAGCCTAGCAACCAACTGGAAAAGGTATTTCTCAAAAATATGTCTTTAATGACAGGTTAAGGTTAGGGAACGTTTTGGTCAGGGCACAACTTAAATTGCTATAGCATTATTTTGTTTAGGATTAGCATTTGGTATGTATTTTCTAATGATATAGTTAACACAGTGCTGTGGTAATAGCCTATAGAAAGCACTTCCGTGTGCCCATCACGGAAAACAATTCCGTGTCCAGGAGCACGGAAAACAATTCCGTGTCCAGGAGCACAGCATTTTGGCAAAATCCGTGCTCCTGGACACGGATTTCGTGTCCTTAACATCTGTGTCAAGGAGCACGGAATTTTTGGAGATCAGGCTGGTCCTGAGTAACATCAAAACGCTTTAAGTGAAGGTTTTCTGAGCAGAGATTTACAAGACACATACCATTTCAAACTTCTGAGACTAAACTGGACGCCTGGAACTGTTAATCTGGCAAACAGGGCATTTCAAGGCCGGCAGACAGTTCTGAGTGGCTGATGCTGTCAGTTTTATTGAATATTCTTGGGGACTGGCCCATAATTTAGAAGGGCTCGTGCAAAAATGTCCAGGCCTTGGTCCAGCTCTGGCCTGGACATCTTCAGAACATAGTTGGGGATCAGGAGAGAGCAGCGCCTGTTTGCATAAACCCAGGCCTACTGGAGGCCACTACAGCACAGCAACCCCTCTCTCATAAATATGTTGTCTTAGTTTGTTGTTTTCAGCAGTCTGTCATGAAAAGTGTGAGATCCACCATCCACTGTTTAGGTTTACTGTATGTCAACTACTTCACTTGAGCTAAATTGTTCATCCTGCAATTGACTAGAAGTTAATGGGGGACAGACGTTTGTTTCAAAAAACTTGATACACAGCAGGTCACCTCGAGAAAATGCTTCCTTGTAAAAAGAACACAAGAAGGAGACAAGACTAGACAATCCCCTCCTCAGCCACGGGGACAGGCAGTAAAACAAAGATGAAAGCGAGAGGAGGGCTGACAAATCCCTCTCGACACAACTGACATGGTTCTCATTATGGCTGCCAAATATGTCTCGAAATGTGTCTTCATCGCTACCGAACTGAAGCAAGTTTTTACTTGTTTGCAAAGGAATACAAACTCACTGCTAGAGGCGCTGCTAAATCCATGGGCCCCATAAAAGATTTCAGATATACATACTATGATTTTTGGACAAGAGTCAAAGCTTTAAAATGCAGTGTTATTTCAACACTTAGAGAGTATCTTCTGTATTCGGTCCCTATTCTCTAGGGCTAAGTGTTGCATTAACCCTGATCTTTACTGTATACAAGGCAATGCTATATCCTCCTGACTACCAGGGGAAAAAAAGTTTTAAAATCTTTGTTTTTTTTTACTCCCCCAATTGTTTGAAGGCAAAAAATGAGATTGATCATTAATTTAGAAATGGTTTAATTGTACTCTGAAGAGATTGAAATAACATATAAAGATGATGTTTTAAGACAATAATTGCCCACTTTAAAGTATTATGCATTTACTTTCCCTTTAACCAAAAGCGGCCTATTTTTAATGGACACCATTTTCCTTGCAAAGAAATAGAAAGTTCCCAAAACCTCACCCCTACACACATGGTATCATTGGAAAGCTCTGAATGTCCTCTTTAAAGACCAGTGGGAGTTAGCACAGTAGTGTGTATGGGGTGGGAGATATTGCAGTTTACAAATGTCCTCAAGAGAGGACAAAAATGAACTGCTGGTAGTCAGGAGGATATTACTAATATCATTCAAAGGGCCTCCTATCAGTCCGCGCCTTTAGAATCATCCTTACACAGGAACTTTCCCAGTGTTAATTCAACACTTAGAGATAGAGTTTATCTAACATCTTCTAGAGTGTATTTGGTCCCAAAGTATACTCGAAGTGTTGAATTAACACTGCATTTTTACTGTGTACTTCCCCCTTCACTAGTGGTCTTCTTACTCCACACTCTTGTCTGAGGAAGGCTAACAGTGAAAATGTTGATCTCTGTCTCTGTGAAATCAGCACCTATTAAAAACCACAGAAGACTCAGCCAGAACTCCCCTCTCAGACCGCTGATATTATTGTGAGTTCTTTTTGCTCCAACGTTCATTACTCTTTCGGCACAAAAACCTTTACCCAGACTTCCTCTTACTTGCCTCTGTTTGTTGTCTTCTGTAAGACCGGAGCAGTCTTGAAGTCTGGAACACTCCATTTTTTTCATATGGAAACTTTTCCTCCAAAATGGAAAAAAAAAATCTCTTCATATTTTGATAATTGTGGGAGACTGAAAAGTCATGAGCTTGCTTTTGGTTGGTGTGTGTGTGTGTGTGTGTGTGTGTGTGTGTGTGTGTGTGTGTGTGTGTGTGTGTGTGTGTGTGTGTGTGTGTGTGTGTGTGTGTGTGTGTGTGTGTGTGCGTGCGCGCGCGTGCGTGCGTGCGTGCGTGTGTGCGTGCGCCTGTGCGCGTGTGCGTGTTTGTGTGTGTGTGTGTCTTTCCTTCTGAAATGTAGCGTCTTTGCCAGCACGGGAAAAACAGCCTTAATAGTCAACAGCTGGGAGATATTTGGTCACTTCTGTTGGAAATAAGATGGAGAGCTAGAGACTGACTGCCACACAATTTACATTTCTGCAGTGTTAATTCAAACACGTAGACAGTAAAATCAACACCGAAATTGTTACATTTGACTCTCTTATGCGTTGAATTAACACCACAGAACTTACTGTGTAGTGCGCTCAACCGACTGCCACACTGCAGACTCATTCACCCTTTTACATTCATCATTGTCTCCTACACATTCAAAGACATTCAAGGGGACAGCGGAATTTGTGGGCTGTAATTAAATGTAGACAATGAATGGAGTAACACCGATTTGCCAAATCATGAATCTGCGTAACGCTGTCTTAAAAAAAAGACTTTTATGATGTGACTTCTGAGGCTGGAAATAATCTGTAGCACTAAAAGATCTTATTAAAGCCCTTTTAAAAAAGAAGTCAAAACATTTAGCTGGCAGTGGCCTCACATCATGTCCTTGTAACTTAAATCCTTGCCGCGTGTGCTTTTTTGCCTTTTGTATATACATAAATATACTCAATGTTTGCTTTTTTTCTAATCCTGCAAACCTTCAAGGAGCTTTCTTCCCCCATTGCTAACAGTGAGGTGAAATGAGAAGCTTTGGAAGTTTCCCAGTCAGGCTCCAGGAATAACATACACTCAGACAACATCCTTCCCATAGCTCTCCGCTGACTTCTTCTTCGCAGAAGGTAAACACTCACACTACACCCTACACATTACACACACTACACTACACTACACACACGTGCACACACACACACACACACACACACACACACACACACACACACACACACACACACACACACACACACACACACACACACACACACACACACACACACACACACACACACACACACACACACACACACACACACACACACACACACACACACACACTCTTTTGCCCTGTCAGAAATATGATTTCATTCTGCTGCGGTGGCTATTCTGACATATGGCTTTCTGTTTCCCCCTCAGCTGCACTTACCACCCCCCCCTCCCCTCCTTTCTCTCTCTTCCCTTCCATTGCTCCCCTGCTCTCTCCTTCCTCCCCCCACCATCCCTCCCTCTCCCTCCACTCCACTCCCCTCAGCCACACATCTGGATCCCAGGGCCTTATTTATTTATGTGGTCTGTCTCGCTTTTGTGGGGACTTTTAAAAAGTTCTCCCTTACCTAGTTCTGCTGGCAGTCCGGGGTAGGGAAACTGATGATGAGGTCTACAATTACACTTTACCATAACCGGTCACTGTGTAATTACATGCTTGACCACGGAATCTCTCCGAAAGTACAGCCCTGCGCCTCAAATGGCAGGCAGAAATAAGAATAGTTTCATGTCTGTTTGGACTGTAGCCCAGCTGAAACTATGCTCAGCTGCCTGTCTGACAGAGGGAGAGAAAAAGAGAGAGCGAGAAAGAGAGAGAGAGAGAGAGGGTTGGGAGTTTTACCTCCAAAAAGAAAATTCTGAGGACACTCGAGTCTTGGAACAGTAAGTAGAGTGAGCTTCAGAACCTTCATATGCGATTACAGAGAAACAGGAGACATTACGTTTGGTTGATGATGATCGCCCGTGGGAATGCTTCAAGTTTGTGACGCTTCGTAAAAGGCTGAGGTAGGTCGAGTAAATACTCTTGCTATTTACTTTCTGAAAGACATCTGGGGTGGTTTTCTGGACTCGTGAAAGACCTTTGGTTATGTGTACGCTTTGCAGTTGTGAAGTCAGAGGGCATGGAAAGTTAACTGAGTTTACGACAGCGAGCAAGCTGTCAGGTGCTCCAACTGTCTCCTACACGGCTGCATCCGGTGAGAAGGCTCAACTGTCACCAGTCACTAGAGCCTCAGTGACGTTTGCACAGCGCCATTCTCATGCTAAAATGGGAGCAGGCTGACAAACTGACTATAACCTCAGAGCATGTCAAGAGCATGCCAATTCAAAACTTTTTTCTTTGTATAGAACAGATGGGAAATGGCATCATTACTTTTTTGTCTTTTTTATTGAATATGAATGTCATTCACTAAAGATGAATGAATCATCCCCTTTTCACTCCCTGAAAAAGTGAGTCAAAGGCAATATTGAGTGCCTTCTGTGCACATAATGTGAATTTTGAAGTTCAGTCAGCCTGTTTTCACGTTTTCAAGCTTCTTCTAAGAATAGACGTGTGCGTTGCATGGGTGTGTTTGGTTAGCCTAATGACTGACAGTTGCTCAGTCAGGCCGTGATTGAAAGGGCTCCACCGCTAATGACAGACTTGAGATTTTGTTCTTTTCACTGGTGACTCCCTGTCGCTCTCTCACTCACTATTGCTGACCTCATCCTGAGCCTCCCACTAACCAGCATTCGGCTAAATAGTACGCAAAAATAGCAGAGATCTGGTTACACTTTTGTGCCCACTCATATAAAAGAGGCTTTGTGTTTTTCCCCTTTCAACCAGGTCTGCACATCTAACCATGGAGGCAGTCTGGCCTGAAGTCTCTTTTGACATGTGCATGAAATTGAGTCAGGCGGGCCGCTTGTTTGTGAAAGATGGATACAAAATAGGCTACTGCCCTTCTATGGATGATTATAATGATATTTTTTCAATTTATTGTTGTTTTTGAACATCTCTGTCTTTCTTTTATGTGAGAGAAATGTGAACATTCACGCTTTAGACCACTGACAAAGAATGGAGCTTTGAGTGAGTGAGGCAAGATGCCACTTACACAAAATGGAAAAACCCTGCTGGAATGGAATCAGAATATGTCTCAGGAATCAGAATTGGGCTTGTCTCACCATCTGACAGGTCCCTCTCCTCCTGCCTTTGTTCTGGTGCTCCACACTTTTTTGGCAGAGGATACACCTCTGATCATGTTGAAATTTGTGGAAAGGGTACAGAGGGGGGGGGGGGGGGGGGTGGGGGGGGTAGTGGTGGTAATAAAAGAAAACTATTTTCAGACTTTGCCTAAATTATGAGCATAATCTAAACTTACTTATCCTGGCAGTGGTGGTTATGTCTGACCCAACATGTCCCTGCAATTTGAAGGCGGTTTGCTATCTAAACATGCGGCATACCAACAAAGAGTCAAGCAGAGCAATTTCATTAATCCTGTAGGAAATTAAGGAGTCACTAGCTGTAATGGGAAACAAGACAACAAAATCAGTGAACTCAAATTAACTTTTACACTTCTGAAGGCCTACAGCATACTCATTGTCAAGGCATATTAGGCCTACTTACCACAAACAAAATCCCGTCCGCTGTCTACAGTATGCACATTAAACGGTAGTTTCAAATCAACACTTTTAGAGTAGAACCAACTAGAAGGGGGTTGAATTCGACTTGGTGTCAAATTGCTGCCAAACGTACTCTGTACCTGTTTGTGCAACAGGTTATGAGGAAACTAAAGCGTAGCCGCAATAAATTAGCCTTAACCTGCTGTTTACGTTTCATATCCTGGGTCAGGCCAGCGAAAGTGGAAGAGCAGTCAGTGCTCGTGCGTATCGTGTAATTCAAGAGAGCACGTCATGCCGAGGTCACGCTTTAATTCCCGCTTCACACTCTAGGCACACTTATAGACAGTGCGCTCATTCTGTCTGCCAACGGCCAGCTGGAACCGCCAATGTTTGTCTCTATGGCGGCGGCATGCTAGGCTACAGCTGTTTATGTGCTCGTGGGTCGTGGCCGACACGACTAGGTATTTTAATATCATAAAAGTTTTTTTCAGTCATTTTTACTACGATTCATTTATGTTCCACGGTTCTGAAAACAGATGGAACGTGTTTGCATATCACACAGTGGGATGAAAAAAAAGAACGGCATAATGGCCTGCAGATTTTAGAACAAGGTCACAGTCTTTCTTTCTGAATGTCTACCTTGAGTCTAACAAGCAGACCCTCTCTGTCTCCTTACCAATAATCTCACAACAACACGTGAAATTCTTCTGTCTACATGTGTTGAATAGACATTCTGCAGAAACATAATTGGGTAATTAGGAAACCTATGTGGAGTCTGGTCCAGGCCAGTTCCTTCCTTCATAGTATACATTTCAAGAGTCATTCTAATCAGCCTTTTAATATAAGGTCAAACCTACAGGTCAAGACCTCCCATTATGATCCAGAGTTTCTTGACAAGTAGTGAAATCACTGCCAGGCTACTACTCAACTGGTAGCCACAGTCTAGAATTGTAGAATACAACATTGAGGATGAGAACGTATCATGAAGGACAGTGGGCCCAGGAAAAAGGGCACTCCTGCCTTATTGACTTCATGTGCCCTAATTTCTCAAACCAGTATAATGCCCTAACCTGATTCATTTATGATCACATAGTACCAGTAGATAAGGTGAGTAGCTTGGTACTATTGAGCTTAATTTGATTCAATATACTGAAACTGTTTGTTGTAGCAGAAGTCTTTGACACTGGTGGAGATTTGAGTCCTATCTGGCATACCACACTACATTATGCCCCCTCCAAAGGTTATGTTTGATAGGCTTTATTACGTGAACTCATCAGATGGACTGTGGATTACAGAAGTGTTAAAGTGTTACCTGCTAATATTATTTCAACCAAAGGCCAGTAAGTGTGGCTCACTTCAGGATAGTTCCTCGGGGAGCCCTTTCTCCCTGCATGCCCCACTTTGTAGTCCCTTGTTTACCTGACCCTGAAGACCTCCCTCCCCCTCCTGCCTCCGCCTGAGCTCCTCTCATGTGTCAGCTCATAGGGAAGTTGGATATTTGCACAATTTAAATGTCTTTCTGGGGCCATAGGAGAAATGTTTGAAACTGAACCTGCTCTAGAGTTATCCCAGTGAGAGCAATAGCAGATGACCACATAAGCACATATGTAGGTAAACACATCCGACCGGACACATGTGTTGTGTATGTGATGATAAGTGTCATGAAGGCTGAATGGGATGCATTATGCAATAGAAATTGGAAACAAACACACACACACACACACACACACACACACACACACACACACACACACACACACACACACACACACACACACACACACACACACACACACACACACACACACACTGACAAGATGTCAAGTTGACAAGAATGACACCTCTGTCCAGGGAAATGTTTTTTGCACAACGTAAAAAACCTTCTCTATCTTGTTACCCCTTTGATTATCTACTCATATCTAACATAATGGCTGACACATGAGCTTGCATTCAAGAAAGCGGCAATTACTACAACTCAAACATACCATTAAAAACACCACAGGAAAACCAAATGTCGAAAGAATGCGCACAATTTCCCCCTGTGCACAAACCCACAAAGCCACTTTTGCACGACACATTGACTAATCTTGCCGTCCTCATCTCTCTCCACAACACCTACAAAAATATTTAAAAGTCAACACCTTGCACATTCTTCCAGCACACAGCCAGAACGGTGTCTGACTGGGTTCACTGAGAAGCCCAGGAGTGGAGGGTCCAGCTCTGGGCACAGATCTCCAATCTGCGCCCCAAACACTCCCCTTTAATACTAACCAGCTGTGGACTCTGAGCGCCCATGAGTCACTGCTTCCAGCTCTCTCTTAGCCTCTTGTGTTCTCCCCTATAACCCCCATTCGTTACCCAGTCTAGTAGGCCTGCAAACCAGGCCTGACGACAAGGGGGGTCAAACAGGTCAGTTGTCCAGGGAGAGGGAAAGTGGGGGGGCAAGAATTGGCTCCCTCATTACATTGTAGGCCTATGTAGTGATTGAAGAAGCTGCTCATCAGCTGATTTCGTCCCAGGCCCAGCAAAATCTGTCAGCTGCCCTGCTACAAATAGCAGTGGCCTTTGCTCTAACCTTCTGGTTCTACGCTCAGTACTTGAACAATAACATGATGTTCCTCATACTGGGGGCAGCTTTGTACCTGTCTGAAGGGGGAGACAGATTTATGGGACGGGGCTCGGGACGAGGATGGGGTATCTGTTTGCATGGCACATGTCACACGGTTTGGAGATGAATGGACTCACTGGCTGTAAATTCTCGGCGACAACACAAAGTAGTCGTCACAAACGTTGAGAACAATATGTGAGCAAAGAGATGGTGGTGAAGGTGGCGTGACCTCAGAACCCAGATGTTGAATGGAATTAGGAATGAATTTTACGCTAGATTATCTTGTATGATAAATCTACATGATCCGGAAAGTCCTTAAATCTAAGCAATATGCTAGTACTTAGTGCAATGTAAACTCCTTGTTACTGCAAGGAGGACCTTCAGAATGTCTCTTGCTTAGCTATCCATGAGCATGGGGCAGGGGTGAGAGGTTTGGGGAAATGATGTGGGCCAATCTCTCCCAAAATACTCTATCTACCCCTTTGACATCAAAGCACTAAATGAGGACTTGAAAGTATTTTCCTCAAACATGTCACAATCACAAAAGCTACAGATTCTGATCAAAATGCATGTTGTGCCACTTGAAATGCAGAAGCAGTCCTGTCTGATATGACTTCAAATAAAATGCTTGCTTAAGTGTTACCAGGCTGGTATTACCAGTGCTTTACAGGCTGGTAGACTGGGGTTTCTTGTGGGACCAAGTGGGACTCTTTTGTACCCAGAAGAGACATCACCAAGTTTTAAAACCACAACACTACTCTTAAAACCACACTCACAAAAAAAACGACAGGTACCTCCCAGTGAAACAAAACACTGTCCACACAGGCTGAAACAACATAGGCATCCTTGATCAACCCACAGAGCCTGGGCAACTGGAGGAACCTTTAGGTTAACTGTAAAACCAAACATGTGTCTTCGAGTATTAAAGGAATTAATATTAATATTAAAAAAGAGCTTTGTACATCTATTAATTCCAACTGACTCCATTGATGAACAGTTTCTTCTCTAAAGATAAATGAGATAGTATCTTAAATACTATCTCTGGTGGTACATTCAGCAGTTTGGATGTACCAGCGGGTTTGTTATGACCAAAATCTCATTAATGGCATTCGTTTATTTTCACACATACTCTGACCTAAATGTTTGGAACAAAACCCTTCATGGAGACCGACAACTCTGTTGTCATGCCAGACGGTTCCCCATGGCCGCACATGAGGAGGCAGGCGGCCAGCAGCTCATCTTACCTGGGCAGCATGTGTGTGATGGGGTGTCTCTTTCTGGCCCATGCATTATTAAAACTGTCTCTGGGTGTTAGAGGGTTGAGGTTCCATCCACACAGTAGAGGCTGGAATGAGTGCTGGATATGGACCCACACCCATTCTCATTGGACAGCATGACCTGCAGGGGTACGACACGAACCCTCCCATTGGACAAGGGAACCTCAGGGGTCCTTAGTGCTACAGCCCTGCGTAGACAGGGCTGAAACCACATCCTCACCTCCTGCTTGGAAGACTTAAGTACTCTCGCCGTGACTTTTTACGCTCTGTGCAAACTTCCTCCTCCTCTGTGGCATGTAAAGACGGATCCTCTCCCCCCTCTCTCTCAGGCCGGCTGACCAAATGCATGGGAATTTCTCATTTGGCTGGTCACCTCATATGAAGGTATGGCAACCTGACATGCAACACTAATTTCATACATCGGGCAACAGAGAAGTCAGACACTGTGTACGTAGATGATCTTGTTGTTAAGGATGTGAACTGTGCCCTCTCTACAGTTTGTGTTTGTGCTTTGTACACAGCAGCTTTCGGTGAGTCAATGTTAATACAAAGTTATTGCATGTTACTTTACTGTAACTGGTTGACATGGTAACTCTGGGTTGTTGATGTTGATAGATCTTACTGGATGCTCTTAGCTTGTTGTAGACTGGCCCGTGGGGTCACAGCTCAACGTTAATCCTGTCACCTTACTGCAGCCAAGACTGTTGTTTGTCGTATTCTAAACAACTACCCTTGTCAAATGAGTTCATTGTCAACATTCACACATACAATTGAGCGTGTATATTTGCTTCATGGTGGACTGTTTTGTATGGTAGTGGTAGGCAGGGAAGGCGATAAAGGGGTCAGTTGTCCCGGACCAAGGGAGAAAGGAGGCCCATAGTTTGGTCCTCATGACACTATATGTATTGAGCGAAAGGCACTTTCAGATGACTCTGTCCCCGACTCTGCCAAAGCTGTCAGCGGCCCTGGTAGTGGTAGGGTCTGTGCAGACTGACTGGGCCGGGGAAACACACAGCAGTTAACCATCTAACCTCCCCTGTGTAACCCGACCTGCAATGACTTCATGCCGTGCGCCGCGTTACATAAGGAATGAGCTGTCGGCGATGGCAGGCCGACCGCCTAAATATTTAGGCACACGCACATGTGAAGATTTATTTAAACGCCCGCGCGTACGGACACACTGTGTGTGAATCACATCAATAGATGAAGCCTTATGAGTAGCAATAGTAGCACATGTTCATGGCACGGAAGACATGCACGGATGAAGATGCTGCTGCTGCTGCTGCTGCTCACAAGTCATTCATTAAAACGAGCAACACACCAGACTTCATCTGTCATTGTTATAGCTGATGTAAGCTAAAAAGCTTTTTGTTGTCTGGATATTCCCTCGGAGTTGGAAAAAAAACACAACAGCTCAATATTTATTTCCAACACTTAGTTACTTAGTGAGGGCATGGAATGATGCATGTGTTAGGAAGAGAAACACACGTACACATAAGACACACAAAGTACACACATACAGGCATGCATCAGTGTGCACAACCCCCCACCCCCCCCGGTCTCTCTCTCTCTCTCTCTCTCTCTCTCTCTCGCGCTCTCTCGCTCTCTCGCTCTCTCTCTCCTCTCTCTCTCTCTCTCTCTCTCTCTCACACACACACACACACACACACACACACACACACACACACACACACACACACACACACACACACACACACACACACACACACACACACACACACACACACACACACACACACACACACACACACACACACACACACAGACAGACAGACTGTGAAAGATGCAGATAAAGCCAAAGACAGACAGAAGCAGAGAGAGGGATGGGGGAAGAGGGGGAGAAGGATGGGGGAAGAGGGGGAGAAGGATGGGGGAAGAGGGGGAAAGGGATGGGGAGGAGAATAGGATGCAATGATGCTGAGAGAGGGGCATAGTGCATCATTAGCTTTTTCTGAGAAATCTCCAGCATCTGCCGGATGCTCCTATACAAAGGCAGAAGAATGCACTTAAAGTGTCACAGACCTATCTCTTCCCCTGCCTGTTTGACTGGCATCCTTCTGCCTCTCACTCTCTCTCGCTGGGTGTAAAAGCAAGCGATATTGCAGTACGTCTCACACACTTTCCACTTTTTCCCATGTGCCACCCTAGCAAAGTGTTACTCATCCGTAAAGTACTTTTCTCTGCGCATCTTCTACAGATAACATTCAATATAAACTGTCTAAGGCTTTTTTCCAAACTTGTGGCCTTTCTTCCATTGACCAACAGTAGTTATACTGGTAGTATAGGCCTACTTTAAAGGGAAGATGTGTATTGGCTGCATTTCTGCTGGTGAGAAAAGGTTCTCTGGTGCCCACCAGAGGTCAGCTGCAGGGTCATTAGACTGAAGTTATCGATCGGCAATGCATGGCTTGCTCCTTTAATCCCGAAACTCCTGGTCTCCTGGTGTTGGTGCACTGTGAGGGACATTTTCCTGTCACCCCTGAAGCTGATAGTATGCCCCCTCCAAATCTACAGCTGTTTTGGGTGTAGTTGTTCTTAGTCCAGCACCTAGTCTCTTCAGCCTCCTCTACCAGCTCTTGGATGGGTCACTGGATGGCCTCTTAAGATTCCCTCCATGCAGTCCTGAATCCCTCAGAAGGTGTACAGTAAGATAGACAGACTCCTGCCACCCCCTGATGCTCCCTCCATAATAGCCACAGCTGTTTTGAGTTTAGTTTATCTTTCTACAGTGTTCTTGTTCTCAGAGCCAAACGCTTCTCTGCACAGCTTCATTTGCCAGGCCTGTTGCAGCCTCCAGACAGTCCTGGCTGCATCCCCTAGAATGTGTTTGGTGGACAGACCCCTGCCACCCCCTGAAGCTGATCGGTGCAGCTCCACAAAAGCTACAGCTGTTTTGGGTTTAGTGGTTCTTCCTCCAGTACCTAATGTCTTTCTCCTCCGTCAGAGGCAAAGCCAAAAGCTTCCCTCCTCAGCATCATATGCCAGCTGCTTGGCTGGCTCCTTTAGATTCTCTACGGTCACTCTTGTTTTTCTCAGAAGGCGTCTGGTGGACAGACCTACATATGGACCCAGCAGTACCCAGCAGTTTCCAGCAGTTCCCAGCAGTAGCCTTCTGGGCCGTCTTCTGGCCTGCCATTCCGCCCTTTGTGGTAGTTTCCTAAATCTCCCACCTAAAGAAGTATAGTGTTACTTAGGGGGTTATTTTAGAATTCTAGTGTGCAGCATCTAATTCTAGGAGGTTGTCAATTCTATTGAGTAACATCATGGGATTTAGAGTGGAATAAACACACAGTGATGTCACCAAAACACCTTCTCTCTTTTTACTTGGGTTCTCACATTCCTCAATGGGAGCTGGCACAGATGTGAGACATGACTAGTCCTTTGGCCCAGCATTCGCACCGATGAGAACCAAAGAAAAATGCATGCAGGCTACTTCAAGTTTAAAAAGACACAATTTTCTCACTGAACAGCAACTAGACTTGTTTTGGCCTCAAAGTCCATTTTGAAATAAACATCATGTCTGGCTGGCATGCTGTATATTTTGATATGCTATTTAGGGGGTTTAACGTTTGCTATCTTTCAGTGTGCTTACAACTAAAGTTTTCCCATCTCTCAGTTGGAGTAGTACTATATTAAGGTGCTATAGACCTATGTTATTCCTGTAAGTGTGTACAATTCAAGTAGAACAGCCATTAAAGTTAATGATGCAATACAGGACAATATCTGGGTGCTAAGCAAGGGGTACTTCATGGAGTGAAAGATCCGTAAGACATGTAGCCTACAGTAGGATTGTAGCCAAAAGCAGCACTACTACAATACAATGCAAAAATCCCACAAAGCATTGAGTATCCTATCCTCTATACACAAGAGGCAAACCCCAAAATAAACACTTAAAGTTTGCAGACTGTAAATCAAGTTGGGAATATTCTGTCTGTGCTCTTCTTGTTAGGGAAATTAATATTTCAATTTAATTTGCTCTGGCGACATAACAGGCCCATTATATGATTAGTTGCTATAAATGTTTTACACAATGAATAATCAAAACAATATTAGAGTAATAGCTTGGCGACTCATCCCAAGAAAGAGATCTTACGAGGTGGCAAGATTTGTTTCTGTCCTTTATGTCTGTGGCAACAGTAACGGTAACAATATGTGACACCATGGTAACCCACAAATGCAACCAAACTCTTTGATCACGGGCAGCATTGTTTTGTTTGTTTTTGTAGAAGCCGCCGAGAACACTGTTTAACACATCATCGTGCCCACCACATGCGTAATGTGCTCTGGCAGGGTGTTGGGCTTCTTTGTGACTCATGGTCCCATAGTCGGGACGTGAGGCGACAGACAAAAATAGCCAAAATAGCCAAAATAGCCCATCGGTTTACATTGCAACATGCGAAAGCTGTTCCATCAGGGTTTTTTATTAAAGTTTTGGGTGGGTATTTTGACATAATTCGGCATTTGACTACCATTCTTGAAATTACTGTAATGGAAGTGTCCTTGGTGAAGTCTGCTCCATATGCTTTTTCAAATGTGTACGAACTTATACTGTATATTGCTGAATGTGCTTAAGTGTACGCTTGCATTCAAAAAAGTGTTACCTGCTCAAAGGTTATTTATAATGGAGGAATACGGACTAAGGGCTGTGATGGAAGGGTCAGTGGCTAGTCCAGACAGGAATAAACTTTGAGGCTTTGGAGGAGCTACATACATGTGTGCTTAAAATTAATTAATTCATTCCATTACAGTGTTAGGATTCTCTGATTAAGTTTTATTTCAGAAATCGTACGCAATCGAGGATCTTCACGACAAGCTATACAGCAGGCTTACGTAGTAAGCTTCCCAGAATATAGGTACCTGCTGTTCAGGATGAGGTGCATGTGTCTAATAGGTGTCTATGTTGTATTCTCTGTTCGGGATGAGGTACATGTGTCTAATAGGTGTCTATGTAATGTTGTATTCTCTGCGCCAAGTGAAACCAAATGAAAGACTTCACCAGACTAGCTGAGCACCACTTGCTCTCTTCAGATGAAATGGCCTTGAGCAGGGCACCTCAACCCAAACAAGTGGACAGTCTGCACATTGTGGTGTGTGTGCGTGCGTGCGTGCGTGCGTGCGTGCGTGCGTGCGTGCGTGCGTGCATGCGTGCGTGCGTGCGTGCGTGCGTGCGTGCGTGCGTGCGTGCGTGCGTGCGTGTACATGTGTGTGTGTGTGTGTTTTCTCCTCCTCTCTATGTTTGCCACATGGTTCTTGTGTTTTGTTTGAGGAAACACAGAAGTGTACATGCATTGTTGGCTGATTTTTAAATGAGCGAGATCTGAACTCTCTCCACTGCCTTGCTTTGGAAATACTGCTTCTAATGGGAACAGCTCAGCTTTGGAGCTATTAGAATACCTCTGCTCACCTCCGCAAGCTGGTTGACAGTGATCTCAACACTCCTGTCATTCAAGTATCTCCTGACCTATAACCCTCTTCTCCAAGGGCATAAGGACCCCTTTTGACCTCTAGCAAACACTCAGGGCTGATACTTGAAGTACACTGCCACAAGTGTTCTCTTGTCACTGATGTCTCAGTCACTGCTGTGTGTGTGTGTGTGTGTGTGTGTGTGTGTGTGTGTGTGTGTGTGTGTGTGTGTGTGTGTGTGTGTGTGTGTGTGTGTGTGTGTGTGTGTGTGTGTGTGTGTGTGTGTGTGTGTGTGTGTGTGTGTGCATACGTGTGTCTGCATGTGTGTGTGCATACGTGTGTCTGCATGTGTGCGTGCATACTTGCATGTGTGACCTTTGCCCAAGTATGAACATCATGCTAAATGTAGGTGGCACGGTGCAAATGTCACTTCACATGACTGGCGGAGTGGGAAATAGAGCCATATTCATGATAATTGCATTTCTCCTCTTGTTCCTCTATTTCTGGGAGTTGGATTTACATTTGGAATGCTATGGTTTCTTTGCTCCCCATATTTTATGTATTTTTTTCATTGAGTGAAGTTGCAGACCACTGTTCCTAGTATTTTTGCACCACTCTGTGTCCCTGTGAGAGATAGGCCTAACCAAAAAACTCTCGCTTACCCCTATTGATTATTAGGATATTCCATGTTCAATGTGGGTGGGGGTTGAGAGTGGGGTAGTGTTATTTTCAAACTTTTCAAAACCTCAGTTGTGTCTGTTATGACTGTTGCCCTGGTAAAATAATGTTCACATCTTAATTTCATTTTCGTACATAATACTTGTACAGTAAACAAACTGGTTAGAAATTGTATGGATATCTGTACTGGTTTTGTATTAAGCCATAGGAAGACTGTGTGTCTGTGGGCTGTGGGGGTGGATTATGTGTGTCACACATGAGAGAGAGGAGGGGAGAGAGAGAGAGAGAGAGAGAGAGAGAGAGAGAGAGAGAGAGAGAGAGAGAGAGAGAGAGTGAGAGAGAGAGAGCGAGAGAGAGAGAGCTAGAGATAGAGCTAGAGATGGAGATGGAGATGGAGATGGAGAGACTGTGTGTGAGTGTCAAATTGAGTGAGTGTGCGAGAGTGGATGCAGGTTGATTGTGTAAGCCCTGAGCTGACAGCGGTGGCTGTCACTTCCCCTGATGGGATCCCGCTCTTTTTTTACTGCCACGTCGGAAATGATTGAGCCTCACCTTCTTCAGAAAAACATCTTCCTGACAGCCCAAGTTTGCGACGGCCTGTGGGTGGTGTAGGAGTTAATAAATCATGGCGTTGTTGCCATTTCAGTTTCAACCTCCGGCTTTGGGCGGCTTTGGACCAATGGGTGTCAACATCATGACATGCCATTTTACGTGCATGCCTAAAAATAACACACAATGCAGAGCCTTCCTCAGGCAAGGATATCAATTTACAGTGTTCGTGATATACACTATGGAAGTGTTTCTGTATGTTTTTTTCATAAAAACAAACTTTTGATGGTTGTGAAATGTCTGTGGGATAAATTAAGGTTATGACTCATAGAGTCACACACTTCAAGTTCTACTGTATGTGGAAAGCACATGACGGACCATCTCACCAAGCTGCCTACAGTTATTAGGAAAAGTAGATAAAAAAATATTTAAAACTCAACACCTTGCCATAATAATTCATAAAGTGTGTACTTATAGGTCTTTCACAGAGCTCATTTGTGTGCCCCTGTCTGGCTCCAAGTTATGACCAGAAGTAATAGGGAGGTGTCCCAGGCCTGTGTCTGTTGAAGTCATAACCACGTACTCCTTTGAAAGCGGCTGTGGCAACACCCTCCCATGCCTGATTAACTTCTCCAAACCAAGCGAGGCTTTGGAAAGCTCAAGCAAGCGCTCACTTTTTTTCATTAGATGAACCCCTTCTGTTTTATGCATTTGCCATGCGAAGATAATTACATAGTAGGAGCTGGAAAATTCCCCCCGAAGGACTCCGGCCGACTGCTTTGTCCCCTGTCACCAGCCACCAGTCCCAGCAAAGCCAACCCAAAATAACTCCCACAGTATTATCTGAGGAATGTGCTGCTTTTAGAGGCACTTTGTTTGTCTGCATGGGCAGACTTTAAGATAACCAATCGAAGGAACCTATACTATTTAAGGCTGGACTTTGTGTGTGTTTGAAAGGGTTTGTGTTTGTTGTGATGACGGGAGTATTATGAGGGTGACCAGTAGATTTTGCTAACCTGAAGTAGGCAATGCGGCTTTGCTTAGATTTCTATCATGTCACTGTCTTTGACGTAGCGTGGTGGCGTCCACTGTGGTTTTGAGTCAATGTTGATGCATATGGTGCTGTACTGTATATGGGCTGCATAGCCTACTACATGTTCCAAGGCTGAAAAGTCCCCCATGTGTGCAGCAGGCCCCCAGGCCAACCCGAGGCCTGCCCACTCAACGGCAGGCTGGAATGCTCCAGTCAGACTGGGGCCGGGAGAAAGCAGCTGGCCTCCCAGACTCCCAGAGAGAGTACAGTTGTCCCTTTAAACTGGTGCTGATATACAGTAGAGACGGTTGTGTCTATGTGTCACCCTCAGTTGTAGTCTCTCTGAAAAGGATGGACCTAGCTTTTTGGGGGTTTGAGTGGATTAAGATGTCTGTGACATAGGGACAGCTTTGTCATCTCCAGTAGTGGCGTTCCTGAACTAGATGGATCTTCTTTCCGGGTTAGAGTGTGTCTACATCATGGCAAGTATTAAAGCATTAATTATGACATGTATCACCACTGCACACCTTATCACGTAATGGCTGCGTAGTGGGTTTCTTGTAAAGCTTTTAATTCTTTCATTTTCTTAATTTATTTCTCATGTATTGAGTAATCGTCTTATAGTCTGGAAGATAATAGGTTCAAGGTTGCAGTTTTTAAACTATTTGCTTTTTTTCCTTCTCTGTGAAGAAAAAAAACATTCACACTGTACATTTTAATATTTGATGTGTGTTATTACAGAAAAGGTTTTGCTGGAGTGCAGTATTTTTTATTTTTTTATTTTTCCTGGCCTGAACTGAAGTCTTGTGTTGTTAGCGGTTTTGGTCTGTCTGAAACATGTTCAGTGTTCTCCCACTCCACGCATTAAATGCCAAAAATGCGCTTTTACAAAAAACCACACACAATGGAGGCCATGCACAATAAACTGTATGCCTCTGAATGCCAACATTGTGTGGTGAAATGTTAAACAGTGTGCATGGAGTTCTTGCAGAGGAGGGAAATGCAAATTTGTTACTGTATGTGTGTGAGTGAGAATCTAACCTTTGAGTTTGTCCACTGACTGAGCATTCTCTACCCTAACCACTGCAACAATACTGCATGCAAAACTACATAGTTGCAACAGCACATGTAGGCTAGTTTTGATGGTTCTGCTTGGCGATTTGCAATGGAGTGAAATTCTCTCTCGTGCACCCCCTCCCTCGCCCTCTCCAGCCCCCATGACCACATGAACGTGTGTTTCCAAAAAGCCAATAGCGCACCTCTCAGCTGCTCCCAGTGCTTTAAATTAAAACACACATACGCACCACTGCCAAGCTGTTATTCTACCCCGAGAATGACATGGATAACACAGAGGTGTTCTTTGTTCGTGCACCTAGCCCAGCCCCACTCTCTGTGACAGCGCCAGGAAGCCAAGGGAGTGCTACAGACATTTCTGCTAGACGCTGCAAAAGCACACCGCACTTCACAGCTCAGCTGAAAGAGCATAGTTTTGGTCTGGAGGACTGCTCCCTCAGCATCCTTTTAGGATACCACTCACTGGACATTTTTGTATTTAAAACCCAAATTTAATATGGCACAAAAGCTCTATGCTGAAATCATCAATATTGGGATATGTTGTGGTGCATTTCCGTAATGATGCGGTGGGTATACAGCATTACAAAACTAAAAGGGCTGGATTAATCTTTGGACGCACAATCTTCATTTTGTCGTTACTTTAGGTTGATAGTTCACATCACATCCCTTTAGAAATACAGTTGTTGCCATACTCATGTTCTTCAATAGCTCACTACTTCACAAGTTATCCTTGGTTCCTTGTGTCTGCAAAATGTAAAACAATCTAATATTGAATTCATAAAAAACTCAACGATTCTGTTTTTTTCCCTCTTTAATCCATCCTTACAAAAGTGCAAAAAACAAGTAATACACATTTGACATTCATATTGGCCTACCCTTAACATTGTCAAGCGTGTGAGGCCCATGCACTTGACGTGAGACAGGCAGCTTGCTGCT
Source organism: Engraulis encrasicolus (assembly GCF_034702125.1). NCBI lineage: Eukaryota > Metazoa > Chordata > Actinopteri > Clupeiformes > Engraulidae > Engraulis > Engraulis encrasicolus. Next base: position 2,876,473 of record NC_085860.1, read on the forward strand.
TCTTCAATATATTGACATAAAGCCAGCATGCTATACCAAAAACACATTGCATATTAGCTTATCACTAATTTCTTATAGTACTGGCCACTATTACAAGCACTTGTTATGATGAAAATGAATTTCATTTTATTTTGTGTCCACGTCAGTGGATTTAAGAGGCCACTCAGCCCAGTGTAGCTGATTGCTTTTCCTAGAATTCAGGACAATTGTGTCACAAAACGAGGAAGGAACTGGGAACGAACACCTGCTCAGTGACCTCAGAGAGACTGGATAAGATACAATATACTCTTAGAATCTCTGTTGACATCTCACTGGGAGCTAACCTTGGTCCTTAAACGTCACATTCTTTATTTGCGTCAGTCATTGGGATTATGGGTTTCACTGGGCTGACATTAGAGTTATCTTTAGTTATAAGCTGTTTAAAGAAGTTCTTTGGGGTGTCAAAATATTCCACTGAATTCAAGTTGGGTTTGCTGATACATTAGCCTATATGAATATTGAATAACCTCAGACTGAGAGTAGACCTAGTTGAAAGTGAAAGCCCAAACTCCAACTCCCATTCTCATTGTGACACAGCACTTCACAGCACATACGTAAATGTTCACTGTGCACTGCACGCAACGAAATTGCATTTATGCTTCACCCGTGCAAGGGGGCAGCCCCCAATGGCGCCCGAAAGGGAGCAGTGCGACGGGACGGTGCCATGTTCAGGGTACCTCAGTCATGGAGGAGGATTGGGGAGAGCACTGGTTAATTACTCCCCCCACTAACCTGGCGAGTCGAGAGTTGAACCGGCAACCTTTGCGTGACAAGCCCGACGCTCTACCACTTACCCATGACTGCCAACTTTTGGATGAGTTGGATGAGTATGTACTATGTAGATGAGTATGTAGTATGTAGATGAGTATGTACAGTAGATGAGTATGTATGCCTATTTGATTTACATGACCAGGGGTGTATCCCTGAATTTCTGCAGTTCCCCGTTACAGGGCATGTACTGTAAGATACCTATTCAAAGTCCTGTTAAGTGATATCACACTGACTTTTTGGATGTGAAGTGAAACTGCTTTCGCTCTCTCTCTCTCTCTTGGTGCCTATTTAAACAACCTCCCATGGCTGTGAGGTTGCTATCAGGAAACAATACCAGCTCTCCCCTGGTGCTTGTTTTTACTGTATAATGCAGACAAAAACTGCTCGCCAAGACAGTAGTCAGAGGCAAACGTCTTGAGATTAAACCTTTTAAAGGATTTAAAGAGCTATTTGAAGTGTTGTTAGCCTACCGTATATGTGTCTTGCCCTTTGTGTAGTATAATATTTTTTAAATCATTTGATAACTTAGGCTATTTTAACAGCATGGATGAATGACCCTTGCAAAGAGACAAACCACAGCACCTAAATCCGCGTCAGTCCCTTACTCTGCACTGAGCCTTACTCCTTTATCCATTTAATCGGCAAAGGCTTTTCAGATGTTTTAATATCATAGAACTGTTACATGACACTGGCCCACAGAGATTAGCCAGTCTTATGTGTTAGCTAATTGTACTCTACGGTAAACATCAAAACATGAAATCATCCTGGGGGCTATGGCAGGATGTCATTAACTAAATGGATCAGAATGAGGGCCAGCCTCCAAACCCCACCACCCCACCCCCACCCCCACACTCCCACTGCTTTGTGCACCACAGGTTTAAAAATGGAACAATCTAAATGGGCTACATCAATAAAGAATGCAGAATAAAGTTGTAGGCACTTAAGAGCACGCGGCCAGCCCTTGCCTCGCCTGGCTCGCGGCGCTCAAAGTGTGGACTCACTGGATGGCAGCGGGCCAGTAAATTAGAGAGATAAGAAATATTCTATTGGCACACTCAAGCTGCGGCTATTTTAAATAGGGGGAGGGTTATTGATAATTAAATTACTCTGGAGAGGGAGAGAGAGAGAGAGAGAGAAAAAAAACCCTAGACAAGACAAGAATAGACGCTTTGGATGCAGATCAATAGTGAACAGTAACTCACGAGTCCTGTACAGTACTGTAGGCCTACAAGTCCTGTACCTGTGACTGTGTAGTAGCCTACCAGTAGACAGTAAAAGCTGTTTTGAGAGTATAAGGTCCTATTCCATTTTACTGTTCAATTTAACTCTTTGAGTGCTAAGTTCACACTGTGAAGCTACAAGCTCTAAAATGGTGTTAAGCCCTGAGTGTTAATTCAGGTGATCTTGGGTTCGCGTGAATGTATACATAAAACAGACATTTTGGGGCAGCCGGTGCTCGTGGGCAGGCAGGGGGTATATGGAACTTCCATCTGCCTCACCATACAGGCTATAGAGCCTATATAATATATCAGGGCATTATTGTCACATGCTTTTGATCGTCAATCATTTGTAGATAATGTGAATATGGAACACAGTAGGCTACATGGTGACAAAAAAGGGGCATTCTTTGTACAGTAGGGCAAACAGGCAGGTGCTGTAGCACCACCTCGTGCCGATCTGTGCACACCTTTTATGCAGTAAAATGTTGGTTTGATATCTGTGGTAGGCTAGCTGTTTTTAGTCATGTAGCCTATAGTACATGTGACTCTACAATGTAATTTCTCTCTCAATAATTTGACAATTTTCCTGTTTGAAAAGCTAAATGAGTTATTCCAGGCCAAGTTCTGAGGCTGAAGAAGGTGTCTAGGCTTCGTTTACACACAAGACATTCCAGATAATGGATTTTACGAGATTATTGAGTTCAGTGGTGTAGTCTACGTAGAACGCAGGTATAACGCAGTATACGCACCTGAAAATGTCAGGGATTTCAGTATACCCATCCTAAAATTGATTGATTCAGTATTTAGAATAGCACAGTATACCCACCACAAAAATGCTCAAATATTCAGTATACCCACCTCAAAAATTTAGACTACACCACTGATTGAGATAACTGAATCATGCATAATTGGTAGCAACAAGATATCCATTCAGCAAAATGCAGGAATACCCAATGTTGCCCTTTGAAGTAGCTATACTTATCCGTAAACTATCAAATAGGCTACCTCCAAAGATATGTAAGGGAAATTGTCTCATTCCGATTACAGAGAGGTTGCTGGCGGAATGAAGGAGCTTTAGAAAAATGTGCAGCCCCCGACTGTTGGCTTTTGAGGTATTTGTACGCAACATAGGCCTGTTGACTTGGCTGAAAGTGTCTCAATGTGTGTAAAACATTCCATATAATGGCAACATATGAAAGCTACATCAAAAGGAATAAATGACAACCATCCCTGTCTTGACTTGCCCTTCCTGGTAGATTGTGATTCTGACTCATGAGATTTTTTTTTTGTTCCACTATAAATGTTAGCTGTGGTTTTGGGTTGGTATTCAGCTGAACTCAGAGACCCTGTAAGCTGGAAAAGAGACTCCAAACCACAGTGACTGAATGGAAGACTACAAAACTGCTGTGGGTTTGGACGAGTGGGAAGGACTGTTCTACGTAACATGCAGATGGATGTTAAACTAGTGAAGAATTGCTCCTTTAATGGTTTCAGTAGG
>NC_085860.1:2882500-2905000 GCF_034702125.1 Engraulis encrasicolus
GTGTGTGTATAACCCTGCGTTAGTATTACTGACCTGGGGAAAGGTGTGGCTGGGAGCCGTAATCACATACCCCCCTATCCTCCCCTCCCTCTCCTCTCCCTCATATATTACAAGGCAGAGGGATGGGGCTACACCCTTCATCACGAACGTTCACTACGGCTATGTAAACACCAACGCAAGCCTGAGAGGAGAAGCAGCCGGTTGCTTTGAAGTAGACCACCTGGTTTTAGGGGAGCAGGCCAAAATGGAGGAGTCATTCCTACCAGCACCATTATTTCATGATAGTGAAAGTGCCAGACGCCTAAAAAGTACCAGCTGTCTCAAAGGAAATACGGTTCATATGTTTAGTTGTGTTTTTTAACTAAACAAAAAAAAAATCTCGTTTCTATTTTGGTTATGATGTTCCTGCAGGCCACCTGGTTTTGGTGGAGTTGTCGAAAATGGGACAAGTTGTTTACCAGCAGCATTATGTCATGATAGTTAAAGAACCAGATGCCTAAAGAGTTGTCTCGAATGAAGCATCTCTTTTTCACAATACAAAAAAGCTTAATTTTACACTTTTCGGGAATAATATCCCTAATTGCCCTAAGGCCTTGTGGCACACATCTCAGGTAATATTTGGATGTTTAATGGTATGATGATGACTGTGGTGGTTATAATGATTGTTTTGACTTGCCATCAAATGTACCTCTGCACAGTGCGTTCGCTACTCTCTGTTGTTTATTTTGAATCTTACATAAGTACCTGCACAGATGTGGATATCATGGCTCATTGCACTATTGAGCATTATGTGGAGGCACAGCAGCCCATCGTGTGTGTGTGTGTGTGTGTGTGTGTGTGTGTGTGTGTGTGTGTGTGTGTGTGTGTGTGTGTGTGTGTGTGTGTGTGTGTGTGTGTGTGTGTGTGTGTGTGTGCGTTTGTGCGTTTGTGTGCGTTTGTGTGTGTGTGTGCGTGTGTGTGTGTCCGTGCACTTGCATGCGTGTGTGGGTGCGTGCGTGCAAACCTTGGTTGCAAAGTGAAACGCTCTTGATTATTGTTGTTCCCTCATTTATTTCACTGGTGTAGATAAGTCACGCTTAGATGAATCACACAAAAACATACACATTTACTGTATATACGTATGTACAGTGCTCCCACACCTATGCTCAAAGGCAAACACCACACACACACACACAAGCGCGCACGCACACACACATACACGCACACACACGCGTACACACAAACGCACACCCGCGCACACACGCACACGCACACACATGCCCGCGCGCACACACACACACACACACACACACACACACACACACACACACACACACACACACACACACACACACACACACACACACACACACACACACACACACACACACACACCACTTTTACTATTCACACACACTACCCCACCCCCCAAATACACACCCTCGTTACCCCTCTAAAGAACAATTAGTGGTCTCCACCCAGGCAGCTCCACAGCACACTTCGGTCCCGACAGGTGTGTGTCTGCCTGCCTGCTCCGCCACCGATCCCATCTGTTTACCCTGCTTTTCTTCCCGTCACGCTGTCTGCCTGCCTGCCTGCCTGCCTGCCTGCCTGCCTGCCTGCCTGCCTGCCTGCCTGCCTGCCTGCCTGCCTGCCTGCCTGCCTGCCTGTCTGCCTGCCTCTCTGCCTGCCTGCCTCTTTCACTCCTCACCGCACAACTTTCTCTGCTTTCCCCTGCTGGTGCCCTGCTTTTCTCTCTGTCACCCTGTCTGCCTTGTTGCCTGCCTCCCTACCTGCCTCTTTCCCTCCTTGTCTGCCTGGCTGTGTCTGCCGGCCTCTCTGCCTGCGTGTCTCTCTCCCAGTACGACTCCTCAGTCACCGCACAACGTTCCCTGCTTTCCCCTGCTAGTGCCATTAAAAGCAGTTGAACCGCTGATAGCTTTTCCAGTTTCCATCTATAGCCATTATATTTTTTCTGCCCATTTTAGTGCCTCATCCTGGCAGTGCAGTGTTGACCATGACCCAGACTGCACACACACACAAAATAAATACATTCCAGAGAGCAGAAACAACATTAACGTTGATGTCAGTCATCGTCCCCATATGCTAATGACACGGAGAAAAGTGCGTCACGGCTAAGTAGCATCTCTCTTCCTGAATTACAATGACGATGAGGCCTATGTTGATGATAAGAATGAGGTCAGAATTTACTTTTACTACGTAATCCTGCCATGAAATAATAAAATACAACAAAAAGGATTTTAAGTGTGCGGACTTCTCACTTTGAAAACAACAGTTGGCCTTCGTCCTGCACCTTTTCCTGGGATGTGCACAATCCTCTCCTTCAACAGGATTTACTTTTTCACATTTCAGTATAGATTCTTGTCTCTTTGTGATCCTGTTGTTTTTTGAAGAAAGCACATCCTTTGTCTATAATGTAACCAGCATCTCTAACTTTTCAAAGGAAGCAATTCTCAGAAAGTGCCCGTCACACGCCCCCACATAAAATGTCTTGAAATCAGCTCTAGGAACATTCCATATCACAAAGGTCTGACACCTAAGCGACATACACTTTTATAAGGTGTGCAACATGTCAGTAAGACAAGCACAGCTGAATTATTAATACCGCTTTTCCATCAAAACACATTTCCCCTCCACATTCCAAGGGGTTTTACAGTCTGTATTTTCTGACACGCCTGGCTCAGAAGCCTTTGGAAAATCCACACAAACCAGCACTGCCCTGGTTTAACGTCTCATAGGAGAAATATTCAGAGGTGCCACATTCTACAGTTTTCAAAATCTAAAAATGAAAAAAAAAACGTTTACAATTTTTTTTAAAGCTATAATGGTTATTTGTTATATGATGAGTGAATGAATTGTAGCCTATTGCACATTGAGAAATCTAACTGCATACATATAGACAACATAGACGCATTTGACATATACACTGTGTGCAGAATTATTAGGCAAACATGTTTTTTGACCATATTGTACATTTTATGCGTATTTTCCGCCATCAACCTTTATGAACATGAAAACCTATTGGATTTAAGCATTCCAGAACATGCATATGTGTATAATAAGATGGGGTGTGATCAAAGGAGCCCAACACCCAATATCTGGTGTGCATAATTATTAGGCAACTTTGCTTTCTTCTGGGAAAATGGGCCTCAAAATAGATCTAACAAATTCTGAAAAGTTTATGAACAATTTTGAAGTCTTCCAGGGGGATGTGGGTCTCTTGAAATTGGCAAGACGTTAGTCACGTTAGCACCGAAGTATCAAATGCACTGTTACAAAGTCATCAGTCTCACATGAAATGTCACTGCCATAAAATGAGAAGAATTTAAGGTGAAACTACAAGAAAAGTATTACCCTGCAGTGCTATCATATTCCAGAATGCAAACTTACATCAGGTGTCCAGAAGAACAGATTGTTGAGCACTCAGAGACATAGCAAAGGTAAGAAGGGATGACACCAGACAACCATTTAACAAGTTAATTAAGTCAAGACTTGGTCAAGAAATACCCTAGGACAGAGTTTTCAAATATATTATGGACTGGTGAAAGTGACTATTGACAGACAGGGTGGATGAGCCCATAGCTGGATCTGTGAGGGAAAAGTTTGCAACTTTCAAGAAGACAATGGTATTTATGCAGTATTCTGCTGGCATTTGAGTAGAACTCAGGAACTCATCTGAGTGTGCCCATTGAGAGTAAATAGAATATATATTATATTTACTCTCAATGGAGTGTGCACATTACCGATCTAGCCATGGGCTCATCGATCTGGTCCATTAACAGTCACTTTCACAAGTTCATAAAACCATTGACAAAATTGTCTAAAGACCTTTCTTGACCCAGTCTTGACTTACGTTTCTTGTTGAGTGGTCTTCAGGTTTCAACCTGTTTTACCTTGGTCATGTCTCTGAGTGCTGAATACAATGTTCTTCTGGACACTCGATGTAGGTTTCAGTTCTGGAATATAACAGCACTGCAGGGTAATCATTTTGTGGTAGTTTGACCTTCAATTCTTCTCAATCCGGCAGTTACTTTGTGAGCACAATGCATGTGACACTGATGGCTTCGTAACGGTGCATTAGATGGATATGACCAATATCTGGGCAATTTCAAGACAGCCACATCCCTCTGGAAGACTTCAAAATTGTTTATAGACTTTTCAGAGTTTGTTAGATCTCTTTTGTGGCCTATTTTCCCAGAGGAAAACAAAGTTGCCTAATAATTATGCACACCTGATATAGGGTATTGGGCTCCTTTGATCACGCCATCTCTTAATATACAAATATGCATGACCTGGAATGCTTAAATACAATAGGTGTTCATGTCCATAGAGGTTGGTGGCGGAAAATATGCATATAATGAACAATATGGTCAAAAAAAATGTTTGCCTAATGATTCTGCACACAGTGTATACAGTATACATATACACATATAATAATATGCACATATAATTTAGCATAAAGAAAGACACCCCCTTTTACACCATACAGTACACAGTTAAGTTAGCAGTGTAATTTCAACACTTCAACATTAAGTACTCTCAGTGTTGAAATCACAATTTTTTTGTTACTTTGTATGTTAGATGACATTAAATTAAATTGTTGGTGCGTGGTGTACATACTGTTTAGCCATGCTTGCCTATCAGTGTACTGGGGCAGTGATCCCCAACATGTGGCGTACTATACTGTATGCTGTGGACCACAAAGTGGCCCATGATTTGTCCTCTCCCCCGCTTCTCCGTCTGTGTCTCTCCAGGGTTATTTTTGGGTTTGGAAAGCCCACACACAGGCTGACACACACACACACACACACACACACACACACACACACACACACACACACACACACACACACACACACACACACACACACACACACACACACGCATGCACGCATGCACGCCTGCACGCACAAGCACACGCACACACACACACACACACACACACACACACACACACACACACACACACACATACACGCACACGCACACACACACAATGTCATACCCCACACATTAACATCAATTACATGGTAAATGGGCAGTGATGTGTCTCCGCTTGTTTATGGCCACACCATCACACCCCATTAGCGCTGAGCGCCCCCTGAGGAAGACTGGCCATGCCAGCACAGGGAAGGTGAGCTGTGACTCATGACAGCACAGCACTGCACAGCAGCTAAAAAGAGGACAACTTGTTCATGATCACATACACACACACACGCAGGTAGGCATGCACGCGTGCACACACAAACACACACACGCTGACGCACACACGCACACATACACACACACAAACACACACACGCGTGCGTGCACACACACACGTCACACGCGCATGCACGCACGCACACACACACGCACGCACGCACACACACACACACACACACACACACACAGGCCTGGTGGGGGTGATGGTCTTCAGCAGAATACAGTATACTGACCGAGGGAAGATATACACTGTATATTTGTATTTAGGAGGTCTTGAGTCTTGGGAGCACTGCTTCACAGCCCAGCAGTGAAAGAGGATGACTGCATTGTACATTAAGTTAACTCAGAGGTTATCATGAGGGTGGACCTGTTTAGCAGACCTGATGCTGAAGGAGAGTGCACTCCTGAGCCCAGGGCCGGATTAATGCACAGGCTAGATATGTCTGCAGCCAAGGGGCCCCCACCTGCCAGTGGACCCCAGAATGGCCAAAAGTGAAAAGGTGCAACATATTGTGACAACATGCAAATATTGGAAAATGTATCCTTTGTGTTCAGTATAGTTCACAGATCTCTCTATAGCTCGTAGTTATGACACTGTCTATGTAAATTTGGCGAAATTTGCCTTCTGATGGGGCCCCACAGCAACCTGTGGCCTAGGGGCCCCAGTCCATCTTAACCCGGCCCTGCCTGAGCCAAAAGTGAAGGCAGCATGACCGCTGGGTTGGCGAAAAACACTCATGTAACTACTTTTGTACACGTGCATCATCCCCTCCCAAAGTTCAGCATCCCTGGTAAACAGGTGTGAAGTCACAGATCTCAAAGAGGATGGCAAATAATGTTGGGTTTGGGATGTAAAACAAAACGTCTGCTTGACATTTATTCTCACTGCAGGCCTATATAAAAGAGTGAAGACTTGAGATCAGATACGTATAAAGCTCCACCCAGAAGAGCAATCCATTTAGTAATTTAATTACAGACCCTCTCAAGTTGGCAGTGGTTTGACTGGCTTTCAGTGTTCGGCTAGCTCTTGTATTACATCAGTTGCACCCAAAAGTAGAAGTTGGAGGCTCAGCGTGAAGGATGCTTTGGGTGCTCGAACATGTCCCCTGGATGTACAGCATACAAGATGTCCTCAAAATGTGAAGCATGTTCGCTAAAAACCATAGTTGCTAACTATGCAACTCTGTTGGTTGTGATGAAATTACCCTATGACGACCAATTGCAGCTGCTATTTGCAAAGGGACGGGCATTGGAAATTAGGTTTTGGCTGTATAAATGCTATGCTGCTTGCTGTTTGGCTGGTATACAATCTACAGTATATGCTATGTATCTGTCCCTATAAACTACACCACACTAAACTAAACTTAACTAAACTACACTAAGCTAAGCTAAACTAAACTAAACTAAACTAAACTAAACTAAACTAAACTAAACTAAACTAAACTAAACTAAACTAAAAAAATCTTCTATTTGAGAAATGCAGATGGCCCTCTTACTCTGCAAGCCAGAGGGCCATCTGCATTTCTCAAAAAGAAGATTTTTTTTAGTTTAGTGTGCAGTTTATAGGGACAGATACATGGCATGTAGGTTGTATACCAGCCAAACAGCAAGCATTACATTTAGGTTACAATTTGTTTGTGTGCAATCATTGAGAGTAAATAGAATGGAGGCCAAAATTCTATTTCATTGTTGAAGCCAAGTTGGAGCCAAGGTTGGACCCAAAAAGACCAAAAAATGGCCAAATCCCATTCATTCCTATGAGAGACATAAAACCCTGTATCTCCCTTAAATGCCACTCCAGGGGGATCATTTTTCGCTCAACTAGTAGGTCCCCTTGCTCTCCAACTTACCAGGGTGGTGATTTTTTGTGGTGATGTTTTGTTTTAGAGAGATATTAAAAGTTAAATTGACCAATGAGCATCAGAACATGGTTTGATTGACAGTTAGAAGTCTTGTTGTTGTCCAATCAGCACCTGCGTTTGGCGTTGCTAAGGTGGAATGTAAGTTGGAATGTTCCCAAATCTGGCTTCAAAGCGTTGAATGGCAAATAGCGTTGATTTGGCGTCCATTCTAACTGTCAATGTGTGCACTGCATGCTGTGGTGTGTCATGTGATCACAATGACCAATGAGAATGCCTTAGGGCAAATATGCGTTTGGCAGTTTGGAGAAGATGCAAAGTGGAGCCTTGGGTCACCGTTACTGTATGCGAATAACAAAGGGCATACTCATTTGCCATCAGAAATTACCACTCATTATATTCTGGCAAAAACAAGGTGCAGTTCACCTTCGTCATCAGACTTTCGAGATCAAAGTTTTGCAAATCACCACAAGACCAATTTGGTAATTACCCAATTATTGTTTACTTATTCATTAGGCCTACTCAATTATTATTTGACAAGCTTTCAGTCTTCAGGTAGATGTGGTAGTGCACCAGAAGTTTACAATTTTTTTTGCACTTTTCAATAAACACCTTCAGCAAGAGGACTCGCGATCACAATTGATATAGTCCGTGTGATGTAGTCCAGATGAAAATTTCAGCCAGGGTTTTCCATGCTTTCCTTCAGATTGGAACAAGTGCACAAGGCAACATTGGAATTCCCAGGCTAGGACTCTCGTAACGCTTTGATTATAGCCGCTCAGGTCAAGGCAGGAGTGAGGTCAAGGGCATTTTAGAGAAGAGTGATGAGGTAAAGCAAGGGTACGATAGGACAGCGAAAGGTAAAAGGAAGGATATCTTTAGCGATTAACATACCAGTTCGGATGACCATCTCTGGTCTATGGTGGATTGGCTCTTTGAGAGGTTAATGATCTCAATGTTGATTGGCTCTTACCTCATGATGAAGGATGCTTGTGTGTGTACTGTGAAGAGGCCAGAGAACGGGCAGATTTTTTTCCTCCTCCTTCCGTCCGCCATGCATTTGGACTCTTCACAGTTGGGTATGGCTTGGAGTATGAGAATGGACCTATAGCCTCTCCAATCGAGCCTTAAGTGCAGGAGTGTGTCTGCATGCGTGTGTGCGTGTGTGTGTGAATGTGTGTGAATGTGCGTGCGTGCGTGCGTGTGTGTGTGTGTGTGTGTGTGTGTGTGTGTGTGTGTGTGTGTGTGTGTGTGTGTGTGTGTGTGTGTGTGTGTGTGTGTGTGTGTGTGTGGAGTGTTTTCTGTTACACTGGCAGAGGAGTGTGAAGTGAGGAGGTCGTGTCCTAACAACACTGCACGTACTGCGCCAACACAGACGGACTCCTTCAACAGTCAAATATGTAAATATGTAGTAGCTCTGGCAGTGTAGTGAGTGCTGTTTCGCCCACAGCCACTAAACAAATCAATCCTCACATTCATTTCCTGAAATATTATGATTTCTCCCATATGGAGAGGACAACCGAGTATTTCATGGACAAAGCAGTTTGGATAAAAAAAAAAAAACTGGGACTGGGACATTAGAGAACATGACTCAAATTCACAACAAATTTACATTGAAACACCCACATAGTAAACATTGATCTCCACATAGGTAGCCATAGAGGTAGTCACAACATTTGAGTGCAATGTTAAGAGGAACTCTGTATACAAATGAGCACATTAGTAGGTTATAGGGTCATCAGTTTCTTTTTGGAAAAAAATATTTACAGAACAGGCTTCACTAACGTGTGGTGGAAAGACTGCTCCAGATATGGAGCAAAAGAATGTTAAACTGCACACATGTTCTTCTCCGTCCAGCTGGGATCCTCAGGAGTCCTGAATCCCAGGGGCTTTGGCTGTTTCCATGACCGCATAGTATTTCTCCATTTTTACAATAATGACAAATAAGTTAAAGACCCATCTCATGAACTATCCACAGAGAGAACCTGAACATTGTGAGACTTTCTTGACCACCTACCTAAATTACAAATGAATTAAACATTGTGGTATCAGCAGTAACAGGATGTGTTTTCCTTCCCAAAACTACCATTTACAAATACAGCTGGACTCATCATTATTAATTTTACTATTACCATCATTTTAATAGTTGCTGTGGTAAAAGCCCCAGGCCTGTGTTATCATCATTTGAATTTTTGCTGTGGTAAAAGGCCCAGGCCTGTGGGTGTGGAGGCAAGAGGCTTGTGAACTAAATGAGGGCCAATTAAGGAACGTGACCTTCACCACCCTCTCTTAGCCAATCATGTCAGTCAATGCACGTCATCCAGGGGGTGAGGTTGTGTGTGTATGTGTGTGTGTGCGTGTGCGTGTGCGTGTGTGCAAGTGTGTGTGTGCGGCGTGCGTGCGTGTGTGCTTGTGTGTGCGCACGTACGTACGTGTGGGTGTGTGCGTGCGTGTGTGTGTGTGTGTGTGTATGCGTGTGAGAATCAGCTATGACTGTAGTTGTCACCCAGCACAGGGCGGTTGGTGGTATAGCTCCCTCTCTCCCACCCTTCCTGATTGCCAGCATAAAAAACGGCAATTCAGTGGAACCCCTCCGCCCCCCCACCCACGCCCTAGTCGTTCACACACACACACACAGACACACACACAGACAGACAGACACACACACACACACACACACACACACACACACACACACACACACACACACACACACACACACACACACACACACACACACACACACACACACACACACACACACACACACACACACACACACACACACACACACACATTGCAGCACTGAAAATGTGTGTGTGTGTGTGTGTGTGTGTGTGTGTGTGTGTGTGTGTGTGTGTGTGTGTGTGTGTGTGTGTGTGTGTGTGTGTGTGTGTGTGTGTGTGTGTGTGTGTGCGTGTGTGTGTGTATCCCTGACCTGTGCGAGTGGCAGGGCATTGCAGTGACGTGGCTAGTGGGATGGACAGCCTCTCCAGGGCTAATTGGGCCTCCACACTTGTGCACATCAGCTCATGATCTCCTTTCTCTGACGCTCTCATGGCTCATACTTTCAGCCGACACAATCCTGCTTCTCGTACACTCAGTCATAGTTTTCCCTCATGTCCGTGTCCTCACACACACACACACACACACACACACACACACACACACACACACACACACACACACACACACACACACACACACACACAGACACACACACACACACACACACACACACAAACACACACACACACACACACACACACACACACACACACACACACACACACACACACACACACACACACACACACACACACACACACACACACACACACACACACACACACACACACACACACACACACACACACACACACGCCTCAAAAAATGATCTTGTGTTGTTGTCATTTGGGTTCTTTGGTCCAATTACCATTATGTTTGTGTATGACGTCAAAGACCACCATCTCGTTGCAGACAGTACAGATTGTGGTTATCAAACCCTCGATTGCATGTGTGAAAATGATGTACACTCTCAGAAATGAAGCTACGGAACTCGTCGCTGTGGCAGTACCCTCAAGGGGAGTACCATTGCATCGCTTGATTGGTTGCCCAAAAAAGTGGTGAGTTTAGTTCCTTCCAATGTCGACCAATGTGCATCTGTCACCTCTTTTTTGAGGTACTACCAAAGCGACGCAATGGTACTCCCCGTTAGGGTACTGCCACAGCGACGAGTTCTGTACCTTTATTTCTGAGAGTGTAGTCTCTATCTGATTTCTTACCATGAGTCACTGAGCTAGTGGGTGTCAGCATTTGGTGACACGTATGCGTAATCCATGATCTCCTATTGTGTATAGCAGTGTATATCATTTGTCATGTGCGTCACTCAGCAAGCTATTAAAACCTATGAAAATAAGGACGAGGGTCTATTTGACATTACTGCCTATGTGTGTACACTAGCGCAGAGTTAAGCAGACCATGGCCTGACCAACCTCCCATAGTACGTTAATACATTTCCCTGAAGTGGCTCTGTGTGTGTGTGTGTGAGAGGGAAGTGCACCCATTTCATAGCGACATGCGTGTGTATACAGTATGTGTGTGGGCGGGCGGGCGGTTAGCGGGGATGAAATATAGGTATTAGCTGATGAGTGGAGAGGGAACCGGCTTCACTGGACGCCTGTATCTCCGTCTGCTCAGGGTTAAGAGGTGTTCGCGATGGCCATATATCTTACCCCCCCCCTCACCACACACACACACACGCTCTGCAATTGCCGTGTTAGTTTCAGTGATCTCCAGGGACGGTGTGGGAATCCCCTTTTATGACTCCCTCTCATTACAGTTGGTCTTAGAGGAAATATCACTGCAGAGGAAATATCTCTGCTCGCCTTCCATACATGGCAGCTAATAACGGCTTTTCTAGATATCCAGATATGCATTTCTCAAAAGCGTAGTTGTTAGCCAGTTAGCAACTTGGGTAGTTGCCAATGGGAAATTGCACTGAAAACAGCAAAGTAGCTAATGAAGTTAGCAACTATTGTTTCAAGAAATTCACCCCAGCCACGGCTCTGATCAAGCCCTCATCGATTGAGCTTGGGCCTTTTATTGAGAGGGATTTCCTTTAAAAACCAGACCTTCTTTCAGGGATCCATATCCCACATTTGTGAGTTTTTACAGGACTTTCTTCTTACTTCTTTCTTTACTTTTTTTTGGTATTAGGTTTTATGAGATAGGACAGTGAAGATAGTGACAGGAAGCAAGTTGGGAGAGAGAGATTCGGGGAAGGGTTGGCAAAGGACCCGAGCAGGAATTGAATCTGGGTTGGCCGCGTGGCAGGCGAGTGCCCTATCGTTGGCGCCACGGTAGGGCCTATCTTCTTGCCTCTGTCTGTGCAGTGTTTCTTGCCGTTGTACATTCACACTGCTTCACTGGGGCTCAGAGAGGACATATTGGTAGGGTAGGGTGGGGGCCCTAAGTGAATTTCTTTCAGGGTGCCCATAATTTGTTGCTGCTCCCCTCTGTGTATGCATGTACCACTGTGATTATAAAGTGTGTGTATATCTCTACACAGTAGAAACCACTGATTTTATGCCGTGTTTGCTTAACTGCACCATGTGTCCCGCCTATTCTGTTCTATTCGAAAATTCTATTCTATTCTATTCTATTCGATTCTATTCTATTCTACTTGTCGATTCTATTCTATTCTATTCTATTCCACTCTATTCTATTCTACTATATTATTCTATTCTATTCTATTCTTCTCTATTCTATTCTATTCTATTCTATTCTATTCTTCTCTATTCTATTCTATTCTATTCTATTCTATTCTATTCTACTCTATTCTACTATTCTATTCTATTTTACTATTCTACTATTCTACTATTCTATTCTATTCTATTCTATTCTAATCTATTCTATTCTATTCTATTCTATTCTATTCCTCCAGGATGCATGCCATCCAAGTGGACTCTGTGCAGCGCTGGATGGAGGATCTGCGCCACATGACGGAGGTGGAGTGCATGTGCGTGCTCCAGTCCAAGCCCATCGGCGTGGAGGAGGACGCCAGCGGCAGCCAGGGCGAGCTCATCGTCTCCGGGGCCGCGTCGTCGGGGGCCGGCGGGGCCGGGGGCGACCACGTCACCCGTAACAACCTGCAGACCCTGCTGAAGAGGGCGCTGGTGGTCAGCACAGAGCTGGGCAAGATGTTCCAGCGGCTGGAGAAGGGAAGATGGCAGCGCGTCCACAGCACCGCCGTGCGCACCAACTGCCACGTGCGCTCACTCGTGCACGAGTACGGGGCCACGCGCACTACCCCGCCTGAAATGCAGAAGGTGAGATGCAATACAATACAATACAGTATGTATTTGTATAGCACAGTATCACAGTTATGAAGCTCACTCAAAGCGTTTTCAAATACATACACATACACACACATACAGTATGTCACGTAAGTGAGTATACCCCTCACATGTTTTGCAGATTCGTGAGTATATCTTTTCCTAGGAGCGCATTAAAGAAATTTCCTTTTGACACAATGATTGGTGACCTTTTAACAACATATATGGCCGCTAAAATGTCTTGTTCACTCAGAAAAAAATCTAAATACAGCCATTAATGTTTGAACATTGCCCACAAAAGTGAGTACACCCCAGATTAGATTCTGGTAGAGAAGGGGTCGTGTTGGCTTGAATCGCCTTGAAATGAAAAGGGATTAAAAGGGAGGTCATCGGTGTGAGTTTCAACCTTTCTTTACATTGAACTTTTACATTTTGAGTCTGCACCGGGCTTAAATAGATTGGTATGATATTTGAATGCAGTCCTATGGAGAGTATCATCATCTGCTTCAGTAGTCACAGTGCAGTGCATTATGAAAAGATATACTCTCAAATCTGCAAAACATGTGAGGAGTGTACTCACTTACGTGACATACTGTAGACGCAGTCCCACATTCACATACCATTTCTGGAGGCCAAATGTCCAGGGTTCACGTGAGAAAGTGCAAACACACGCACACACAGTAATAACAGTCCTAAAAAAGGTTACTGTGGAAGTGATCGTAACATAGTCTAAATTCACAACATCAAAGCCTAGCCTACTTGAGTAGGAAGGCATTATCAAATCTTAAGGTTGCAATGGAGGAATCCTGTCCGTTTCTCCCATAGACAGTTGTCTTTTCTGCAACCTCCCCAATATTGCCTTAAATGACAGAAAAGGAAACGAATAAGAGGAAAGTCAGTCCCACTGGTTCTCTCCCAACCCTTATCTTGTCTGCTGTTTAATGTTGAAATTAAAATCCCTTATTCCAAAAGATAGACAACCACAATGTGTACAGTCTTTGGCTTTGACTCATTGGATCATCAGTCTTTTGTAGCTGTGGGAATGTTCCTAGCAGCAACAGTAGCTTTGACCACTAGTGGAGTGCAATGGGAGTGTTGTGTAGTGTGGTTGTTACAGGCAGCAGTAGCATATTTTACACAATGTAGTAGTTAGAAAACATGTCAGTGCTCAAAGACGTGACTTTTTCCTTTTATATACTTAATGTTCATTAAATTCAATTTCTATTTCTTATAATGCATGTCTTTATAGATCTTTCATGTTCTCTATTGGAGTGTAATGTACTATGTCTCTTTTTTTGTG
The DNA here is from genome assembly GCF_034702125.1 of Engraulis encrasicolus. Classification (NCBI taxonomy): domain Eukaryota; kingdom Metazoa; phylum Chordata; class Actinopteri; order Clupeiformes; family Engraulidae; genus Engraulis; species Engraulis encrasicolus. The sequence goes on from NC_085860.1 coordinate 2,896,702, forward strand.
TGAAAATTCAACAATGACCAAAGGTTCAAAATGTTGGGTTCATCCTTGACTTTTTTGTTCCTAATTGTAGAATCTCTCATTGCCCTTTATCTGTTCCCCTAAGCTGCATCCATACTGATGTACTATAAGAAACACATTACATTTCAAAGTTGTTGGCACCTGGCAGGTGTCAGTCTTCAGGGTGTTTTCGCGCGTGCAAACACACACACACACACACAGACACACACACACACACACACACACACACACACACACACACACACACACACACACACACACACACACACACACACACACACACACACACACACACACACACACACACCAATTACCACTGGCACGCCTTCAGTGGGCATGTACACTTGCCCAGAGCGCTGGCTGTCAACAGCTATGAATTGTTGTTGCTGAAGCAAGCATGTGGTTGGTTAATAGGATGGCACAAAGGTTCTTGTGAGGGGAAGAACATGTTAATGTCGAGTTATGGAAATATTCACATGACGTGTTGTTCAAGACCGAGGACTCTTTCAGGTCATTGCTCGATATTTGTTCTTTGTCTGAATTATTTATAAGAAAGTCTGTACTGAGATGATGCGGCTTGGAGTGGGGGATCCAAAGCCCTCTGCCCCAGGGTCCATCTCTGAGAGATGACCGGTAACATGTTGTGAGCTCACCCCAAATCCTTCAGTCAGGACGCGTCGTCACTGAATAATGCCCAAGGAACACGGCAGCACAACCTTGTCAGGTTTCATAATGGATATTTACGTTGGAAGCTGGAAGAATAATGCTGCTGCACGTCACCAATTTTATGCCCTCCATGAGTGTGTGTGTGTGTGCATGCATGTCACTGGACCTTTGTGGTCTGCCATGCATGTATTGGTTTGTGATTTTTTTTCAGCAAGGCGGTATGGTTGTTTGGCTCAGTGTTTCTCAACAGGGGTGCCGGGGCACCCTGGGGTGCCGGGGCACCCTGGGGTGCCGCAGGCCCCCCTCAGGGGTGCCGCGGAAACGTGGCTGATAAATAAATCATGTAATATAATACATATTTGTCTAAATTGAAAAGTTAATGTCAGTCAGTGGACGTTTTCAAATGTGTTACTTTTTTAAGCTTGTGTGGTATTGGATGCGATGCCATATTACGGCTTGTTGGTTTGGGGTGCTTTGAAATTTTTCATGAACTGAAAGTGTGCCTCGCCTAAAAAAAGGTTGAGAAACACTGGTTTGGCGGACCCATTCGTCATTTGAAATCAGGGGGAGCCAAAATAGACTTTATGAGGCCATACACTGTATTTTTCTTTACTGTGTGCATATCTTTGTTTCCACAGTATGAAAAGTCTCTGCTGGAGAAGTGCATGGAGTTGACCACCATTACTGAGAGGTAATTTCATGCCAATGCCCACACACATCATCATAACATGGATATAGGCCTACAATAATGTATTTACCATAAAGTGAGATCTTGTGTTTGCTCATGTGCTGGTCCAAGTCAGAGAACTCAAATTGACTTTAGATGTTAATATTTTGAAGCGTGAAGCCTTTTCTCAGTCTAGATTAAGGCTGTTACATTGATTTTACACTGCTGGACCCAGGTAAGGCCCTATGCGTGAGACACCTAAAACATTTTAGGATCAGAGTTAGGGTAAGAGTCTGGCCATAGAATTAAACTAAGCTGTTCCTGGTTTATTGTCATTAAATAACCATTGTCTTGTGCCATAGATGAATACGCATTCATAAGATTTTCTAGACCTAACCCTAATATAATGTACATTTAGCATATTTAGTAATTATTTTGACTAAAAACACCCGGGCCAAAATGTTTTTTTATCATCCTGATATTGTAGTGGACATAAAGATGTTCTTATTTGTGTTCTCAGTTGTGCTACTCATGCTGTATTGGACGTTCTTGAAAGAACATCACATCATGTGCCAAATGGGAGTTGGTTTTGCTTTTAGAAGTTGTAACTCTACACTTAGGCTGAATCTCAAATAATGCACTTGTGCACTTTAGTGTTCATGTTTCAGTGCGTATGCCATATTAGTTACGCACTGAAACATAGTGCCCGAAGTGCACAAGTGCGCCATTTGAGATCCAGCTTTAGCTGATCTAATGTGATTTTGTATCACCAGGTGCCTCCACACTGAAGATGAGTACTTCCTCAAGTCCATGAAGGAGGCCATTCACGAGATCCTCACTGACGTCAGTGATTCGTTCAGCCAAATGATTGACATGGCCCTAGCCAATGAAATTCAGGTGCGTACCGGTATATGCTTATGCACCCACTTTTGCCACTTTTGGCAAATTTAGAAAGTAAAAGTCCTGCCACTTATTTTTTTCAGCTGGTTCCCTGAGCCAGGCAATTCTAATGTGCACATGGGGCAGCTGTGGCCTAGGAGCCCTATCTCACGCCTTTCGTAAAGTCTTCACGAAAATAATATATTAATTTTCGTGGTGCATTCACGTTATTGCCCGCCTTTCGTAAAGTCTTCACGAAAATAATAGATTAATTTTCACGCTGCCTATTCACTTGAATTGCCCCACTGCTGCTATGGTTATCCAAACGTCTGCAGGGGCAGGGAGGGGGTGCTGACAGAACACTGCTGATACACTCGGGACTCACTAATTTGACGCCCTTTCGGTACTTACGCCTTATGTCCCCTAAACCTAAACCTAAACCTAAACCTAAACCTAAACCTAACCCTAACCTTAACCCTACTTAACCCTAAACCTAACCCTAACCCTAACCTTAACCCTAACCTTAACCCTAAACCTAACCCTAAATTGCTTGTTTGAAATGTTTGATGGCTACCGAAAGGGCATCAAACTAGTGGGTCGCTAGGCAACAGTCGGGCAATTCAAGTGAATAGGCAGCGTGAAAAGTAATCTATTATTTTCGTGAAGACTTTACGAAAGGCGGGCAATAACGTGAATGCACCACGAAAATTAATATATTATTTTCGTGAAGACTTTACGAAATGAGTGAGATACGGTTGGAGCTAGTGGTTAGAGAGTTGGTCTTTCATTCCAGGGGTTGCCGGTTCGAATCCCCCCTGACCTCTCCCTACACCTCCATCCATGGCTGAAGTGCCCTTGAGCAAGGCACCTAACCCCACATTGCTCCAGGGACTGCAGCAATAGTTGGGTAGTAATAGTTGTAAGTCGCTTTGACAAACAAAAGCGTCAGCTAAGTTAAATGTAATGTGCACATCACTTTTGCCTAATAAATAAGCTAATTAACGAAATTGTGTTTAGAGGGAAAGCACACGACAGAACTTTTACTTTCTCAAGGTGGTTTGTTGATTTGTATCGTAACACAGGAAGCAGAGGCTGTTGTGTCTGAACTTTCCACTGAGTCAGCCTGTGTCCTTGGGTTTTCTCTTTGTTGTGTATCAGATTCTGATCAGGCAGATCGAGGCCTCTGATAATGTTTACACCATTGGCAGTGCCATCAGCAATCTCCTGTCGCTCACCCAGGACGGACCTCAGTTGTGCAGCATTATTGCCAAGGTGAGTGACCGTGTGTGACCATCCGATCCCAGGGCCTCCCATACTTCACCAGTGTGCGATAATCCGCAGATACCGGTAGATATGTATTGCCTGCTTTGACACAAAGTGAATGTCACTACACGTAATAACAAACATTGAGGTTGTGGTACTATCTGGTATAAATAAGAATCCCCAGGGGTGGGGAACAGTCCCCAGGGGTGGGGACAGTTTTATCCGCCCCCCGACATAATTTCAATGTTATACAGCTTCACATGAAATATGACATATTTTGTAATGGAATCTTATAAATTACATTTGCAATACAATTAAGTTATATTCAGGGGACCTAGAGAAGGTGGTCTTTCTTATTGCTGGCTGCCTTCAATATAGGCCTAAAGTGCAAGGGGAAATCCTGGTTTATGTTCATAGTGTGGCCCTCGGAGGACTTTGACGGCCCTTGGAGGAATTTGAAGTGGCCCCTCGAATGAAAAAGGTTCCCCACCCCTACCTGAGTTGTTTAAGCTTCCTTTTGGTTCAAAGTACGCTCACGCACGTCAGCACACACACATGTGGACACACACACACACACACACACACACACACACACACACACACACACACACACACACACACACACACACACACACACACACACACACACACACACACACACACACACACACACACACACACACGCACACACACACACACACACACACCATTCTGCATCTGCTGCACTGTAGATTTCTGCTGTATAAGTAAGTAAGTGTCTTCCGCTGTGTCGCATTCCTCGACTATACTCGCTCCCTTCCTCCACTCTCCCTCCACTCTCCCTCCACTCTCCCTCCACTCTCCCTCCACTCTCCCTCCACTCTTGGCAGCGGTCCCCTCCCTGCTGACGTCTCACTGCTGCTGCTGCTGCTGCTGCGCCCCTGCCCACCGCCCTGACCCTGCCTGGGCTATAAATAGCCCTCCTCTTAGCCGCCCGGCCGCCTGGGAGATAAGAGAGACCCCGGCACGGAGCTCCATGTCCCCCCCCCCCAGCCATTAGCCATCAGGCAGCAGACACTGGTGCACACGCGGCACACAGCCCAGCCCAGCCCAGTCCAGCCCAGCCCAGGGGTGCATTCCTGGAAAGCGTAGTTGCTAACTATGTTAGCTACTTTGTTGGTTGCAATGCAATTTCCCATTGGCAACTTCCGAAGTTGCTAACTGCTAACAACTACAATTTCCAGAAATGCACCCCAGCCCAGCCCAGCCAGGATAGGATAGGATAGGATGGGACAGAATAGAACCTGGGCTTGATAAGACTCTTCCTGGGCACCCGATTATTTCCTCCTCCCTCATCCCTCGCTCCCTCTCGCCTCCCTCTCTACCTCCATCCGGCTCTACCTCTACCACCCCTACTTCCACTTCCACTCCCCCCTTTCCCCCACTACCCCACCCTTTTGAATGGAGCCAATCGATACTGTCCGGTCCCATTAGAGAGAGGTATTGATCAACATGATGGGCATGTATGTGTGTGGGATGTGTGTGTGGGATGTGTGTGTGTGTGTGTGTGTGTGTGTGTGTGTGTGTGTGTGTGTGTGTGTGTGTGTGTGTGTGTGTGTGTGTGTGTGTGTGTGTGTGTGTGTGTGTGTGTGTGTGTGTGTCTGTGTCTGTGTCTGTGTCTGTGTCTGTGTCTGTGTGTGTACATTCCAGTGTCCTGACAAATGGGCTCCCTGATCGAAATGAGCTACCAGTCGCCTGTTAACATACTGTAGGCTAGCCCAAACCCAAACCCTAACCGCTGCACAGCTTGACGGGTCGGCCATTTTGACAGGACAGCAGTGGCCCAGCCCCTGGTCCTGTGGTCTGAGTGGCTCCATATGAGAGGAGTGTGCAGCTTCTGTGTGCCCAGTGGCCAGAGAGAGAGAGAGAGAGAGAGAGAGAGAGACAGAGAGAGAGAGAGAGAGAGAGAGAGAGAGAGAGAGAGAGAGAGCCTTGGCCAGCCGCAGACCCCTTTTGACATCTGCATTTGTTTGGGGCCTTTGTGGTTAGGGTCTTTAGGTCTTCCCTCCTCTGTCTGTGGTTTTCTGTCTCTTCCTGTTTTCTATCTCTCTCTCTTTCTCTGTATCTCTGATCTGGCTGGTGTCTGCATTCATTTAGCCTTCGAGATGTAGATCTTTCCAACTCCCCTGTCATTGTTGGTCAAACTGTGGTCTGTGCGCTCCCTCTCTCTCTCTCTCTCTCTCTGTCTCTCTGTGTCTCTGTGTCTCTGTGTCTCTCTCTCTCTCTCTCTCTCTCTCTCTCTCGCTCTCTCTCTGTCTCTCTCTCTCTCTCTCTCTCTCTCTCTCTCTCTCTCTCTCTCTCTCTCTCTCTCTGCAGTCCTTCAAGTTTAACATTTCTCCCTCCCCAATCTCCTCCACCCAATCCTTGGCTCTCTATTGCTCTCTAGTTTTGCACGCATCACTCTCCATTTCCAGCTGTCTGTCTTTCATTTTCAATCTTCCTCATGCTTTCCTGTTGTTCCTGAAGGTATTGTGTAATCACATGTGTTTCTAATGCTTAAGAGCCTACTGGTATACTTTGCCCTAATGGGAGGTGAGGTATTCTCCCAATTTTGTTCCATGGAGCCAATCCCTCTTTCCCACACTGATTGCTTTTTGATGATAGGGTTGCAATATTAAATTACCTGCAAGGATTTGGGCTATTTCCTTTTTCAACTTGCATATTTATTTCTCCTTTATGAAGGAGGTTCAATCTGTTGGTTTAGTTCAAAATGTTCATCAAGAAAAGTTAGCGAAGAGAGACACGCGGTTCTGGCCAATTTGGGACTACCACCACATTTCACAGGGACTCAAGCTGCATCCAAAACTCATAGCTCATGAACAACAATTCTGTCTGCCATAATATCTCTTTGAAAACCCACAGTGTTGTATAAGCGTACAATGGCGGAGACTTTGTGATTTGGATCAACTCTTACGAAAATGGACCATGGTTTATTATGGTATTACTATGATTATCAGAGTTCTACCATGGTATGTCATGATTACTCTAAGTACTCTGAACCTACCATAATTGTATTATGGCTTACTATGGTATTACTGTGATTTTTATGTAGTAACATGGTTCTACCATGGTATGTCATGATTACTCTACCCTTACGAAAATCGACCATGGTTTTAATGCAGTAACCATGGTTTTACTACCATATTTCATGGTGATTCTAAATACTATCAATCAACCAACCATAGTTCTAGTACAGTAGCTGTCATAGTAGTAGCCCTTACAAAGATTAACTGTGGTTCTACTATGAAAACTAATCATGGTTTTACCATATATTTACCATGGATTGTAGTTAATCATAGTTTTTAGTGTAACTATGACAACCATGGTTTGTGACTATGGTTTAACTTATGGTTTTACCATAGTATAGGCTACTCTTTGCCATAAACCATGGTTCCCCCCAAACCATGTTTTTTTACAAACATGGTGGGGGGAGGGGGGGAAAGTTTATTCCATAGTCACGAACCATGGTGTTTTTGGTTACCCAAGAAAGCACGGAACCCCTGAATAACTACATGGGAGTATCTGTGGTGTAATGGCTAGGGAGTTGGACTCTAGATCACAGATTTGCAGATTCGAAAACTGACCTCACCATTCCGTAGACCTCCATCCATGGCTGATGTGCCCTTGAGCAAGGCACCTAACATTGATCCAGGGACTGTAACCAATAGCCTGTAAGTCACTTCAGATAAAACAGTCAGCTCACTGTAATGTAATGAACAACTATTAACCATGGTTAGTTGTCATAGTAAAACCATTTTTTGCATAGTTAAACGATGGTAAATCCATAGTTAAACCATGGTTAAATCCAATCATAGTCAACCATAGTCAATCAATGGTTAAACCATAGTCACAAACCGTGCTCAAACTATGAATAAAAACCATGGTTTAGTTCTCATAGTAAAACCATGGTTGATTTCCGTAAGGGAACACACAATCAGTCTTTGCTAGTGTGTTTACTGTGGGAGTGATAAAGAGAATCTTAATTCGTTTACTAATAGGCCTAACTCCCTGTAGCATCAGCTGGCTTGTTAAGGTCATTATTTAAAAACACTGCAATATGCTTTGCACTGCATACTGCTTTTTGCATTACTCTTTTGAAGAGAAATGCTGTTAAAAGGTGAGTCCTTTCACACTTTAACCCATTAAAGGATAACTTCAGTCAATGTAATGCTTACACTACAGTACCCTGGACTTGTCAGTACCTGAGTTTTTTTTTCTTCTTCAGCCTTTTCTGAGATCGTGGTCATTGTAATGGGGGCAGCTGTTTGTTTACATTTCAAAAAAACATATTTTTATTTATCCCCAAAAACATCCAAAAGATTATGTAGGTTATGCAACATCAGCAGACAACTAGCAAACAGCGGTACCTTTTGGGAAAATATTTGGGGTAGGCCTATGTTTTTTTTTTTTTTTTTAAATCTAAACAAACGCTGCCCCCATTAAAACAGCTCATATCTCGGAAAGGGCTGAGCCAAAAAATGTGGCATCACCGGGTACTGATAAGTCAAGGATAGCGTGAGCAATACAACAGCATATTGAAATTGACTGAAGTGGTCCTTTAAGATGGGAGCAGCATCCGTGTAAGCTTTAAGTCCATCTGCAGCATCTATGCGTATTAATCTCAAACAGCATTGACAATTCTGTTCAAATGTATTGAACAAAACAGTGGAGGTGCTGTTCTAAAGGGGTTTGAAGAGTGAATTTAATTCTAAACAGTTCAAAGCTATGTAAACCCTCTGAAGTGTTGCAGTAAAAGTAACCCTTCAG
>NC_085860.1:2912500-2927500 GCF_034702125.1 Engraulis encrasicolus
ACACACACACACACACACACACACACACACACACACACACACACACACACACACACTCACACACACACACTCTCTCTCTCTCACACACACACACACACACACACACACACACACACACACACACACACACACACACACACACACACACACACTCACCCCCATGCACCATAGCCATACATACCCATGTACAGGGGCGGAGTGGCCCACCTTTTCCCACCGGGAGAATTTTCCCCTTGGCGGCCCTCTTTAAAAAAAACAAAAACAAAAACAAACAAACAAAAAAAAGCGAACAACATGGTTTCCTAACCAAAAAGACAAAAGCCACGAAATCTGCAGTCGTACTACATGTGAACATTAGTGTAGTCAAAATATCAACCTGAATTGGAGAATTTAGCCTACACCTTGATGAAATGCACAGCCAGTGGTGTAGTCTATGTAAAACGCAGGTATACGCACCCATTTCAAAATGTCAGGGATTGCAGTATACCCACTTAAAATGGATTGATCCATTATTTACAATAGCACAAATGTATACAGTACACATAAAAAATGCTCAAATATACAGTATACCCACTTCAAAAAGTAGACTACACCACTGGAGCCATCATCACAGTCCAAAGCATTCATAGGCCTACTAGGTTAGGCTACATCACGCTACTGTTCCATGCAAATGTGCACTCCACTGTCATTTTGACAGTTTGAAATTGAAATATCGTTTAAGGAAGACGGATGAGCATGGGCACAAAGTTTTGAGAGTGGGGATTTTTAGAAGAGTAGGCTTACAAAATATAGTATAGTAGCCAATAGTTTACAAAAAGTCTGTATACATTGTGCAATAAACCCACCATGCAGCAAATAAGCCAAACCTAACTACTTCAAAGCACAACCATAAGTCAACAAAATGTATAACCAAACGGTGTAGGCCTACCTTAAAACGCTGTCTTCGTCGCAGCAAATGTCTTTGTTTCTTGCAATTACATTTTAATCCACAGTTTAGGCTACACACCCAGCACTGCTCACATCAGAATCTTGTGTGGTAATTATTTTGTTCCATTTCTTCAGACATTACATAGGCTACATCCTAAATGTGCCATATATAAATGTATGTATGATATACCATTATTTCGACTGTAATGAGATATACCTCTAGTTCTAACAAACCAATGCCATCAAAACATGTACAACGTGTTTTCCTGCTTAGCTGCAGTTCACTTCCTTACCACTTGGTGGAGTATGTTCGTAACCCAAGTCAATAACCACAGAACAAGAGAATCTGGAGTGGCAGACTGTAAACTGTAACAGTCATGTGGAAATCGGAAAATAAATCACAACTGACTAATATTTCCGTTCCTTGGTAACCAATCTAAATATCACAGGTTCTTGAAATACTGAAAACGAAACTATGTTACTAAGATCTGGTAAACTTCCGCGATCTACGGTGTATGAACATTATCAGTAGAGAAGGGGTGTGGCCAATTTAATGTTTGACACCGTCACTGAGGTATTGCGGTTGGGTAAACGGTATATATACTGTTGAGTCAACGACTCGCTTAAGTAAGAATCGATTTGTAGCTAGTTCACATTAGTTTCGACGCTGAACCAGTAAAGAATATAATGCGGGCTGAATACTTTGGGGCCGGCTGAGAACATAATACGGCCGTTGTAAAATATTTCGCGGCCGCGGCCCACCGGGACAAGTCCCCGATCTCCCGATGGCCACTCCGCGCCTGCCCATGTATTTTGCTTACTGTATGCAGTCCTTACATGACCGGGCTGGACTCAGTAAAGGAAAGGGCTTTTACGGGTATTAGCAACACTTTAAAAGCATCTCTTAGTGCAAATGCAGTGCCGCTGGACTACCATAAAATTGCCTTTTGTTGGTCTACTGCTGTCTCACTTAGATATATTACAAGACAATTAAAAGACCCTGGATGTCTGCCCGTGAAGTAATGCACTGCACTTTTGAAGCGGCAACCTAAATATACGCAAGGTGTCTGTTGTCAGATAGCAGAGGGGACGGAGGAGAGGTTTTGGCAGGGAGGGGGAGGCAAAAGGCAGATCCACTATTTCATTCCAGGTGCTGGAAAGGCTTGGAGTAGCCAGCCAGGCTCATTGTACCGGTAGGTAGGCCACTGGTAGTACCTCGAGTCAATATTGCATTTTAATATATGGCAAGCAAGCATATTGATCAGCACAGATATACAGTAAGTAAGATGTTGGTTGCCAGATAGCAGAGTGTGCAGAGTGAGCTTTGGCAGGGAGGGGGAGGCAAAACGACCATTCAGTCACAATGTCATTTCAGGTGGTGGAAACTCTTGGAGTTGCCAGCCTGGCTGTCTAGTAGGCCACTGTGGTACAATCTCGATTGAATATTGTCATTTTCTCCAGTGGCAAGCTTGTGGAGAGAAGGCAATGCAACAATGTTGACTTGTATTGATACTGGGTGAACTTCAACTTGAAATGTAGCAATATTGATTGACGAAAAACATGCAGTAGGCTATATACAGTATATATTTTTTAATATTTGTTTTTGGACATTTTAGCCTTTATTTAGACAGGACAGTCAAAGATGGAGACAGGACATCAGTGGGAGAGATAGAGGTGGGGTAGGTTTGGGATATAACTCTGGTTGTACTCGAACCTGTGTCCTCATGGGCATGCAAGCCCAGATGTGGGGGGCTTAGCACGCTGCGCCACAGCATCCCCTGGCAAAAAACATATTTGGCAGTGGGCTAGTAGAAGGGCGTCGTAAATATGTTCTTACTGTCGCAAAACATCTATGCAAGTAAGTAAGCAAGCCTATTTATCAAGATCTGACATCGGCCAATCCATTTACAGTAAACTGAGGTTTTACTCAGAGGAAAAGGATTCATCTTCTTGAAAACAGTCATACTCTTGCCATGCATGCGGCTTGCAATGCTGTCAACATGGCTTGCCAAGTACTGCTCAATCTCAGCCATAATAGCCAATATCATGAATCAATCTGGAGAAGGGAGATGTCATGTCTACACTTCACAATCGATGTAGTGCCGTTTGTAGAACAGGACCTCTTCTGATGGATGAGACTCATTACCGTGTTGTCCTTCCATCAATATCTGGATCTGAAATGATGATGTCAAGATCCAAATAAAGTGTGTGTGTGTGAGTGTGCGTGCGTGCGTGCCTGTGTGCGTGTGTGCGCGTGCATTTGTGTGTTTGTGTGTCTGTAATGCTTACTCTGTGGTAAGATCCAAATAAAAGTTTGTGTGTGCGTGTGTGCGTGCAAGTGCATCTGCGTGTTTACTGTATGTCTGTATGTCTGTCTGTCTACAGTAAGTGCGTACGTGTGTGCACACCTGTGTGTCGCTGTATGGATCCCACCTGCGCATGAGTGTCTGTGAAAGTACAGTATGTCTGTTCGTCATGCTCTGTATGTCTGTATCTCTGAGTATGTGCGGTGTATGTGTCCCCAGGTGGACGGGATCCTGTGCCTGGCAGACATCCTGACGGACGAGGCGTGTGCGGAGGCAGCTCGTGCGGAGGCGGCGGCCGTGGTGGCCCAGATCACCTCCCCCCACCACACCTCCACACAGCACCTGGCCAGCTTCCTGGAGAGCATGCAGGACATCGTCACCGCCCTCATCAGTGAGTAGGCTGGACGGCTGGGGGTGGGGGTGGTGTATGTTGCTATGTGGTATGTGTGTGTAACCCAACGTATACATGGGTTCTCAGTGTTTATCAACCCAATGTTATGAGGAGGGGCAAGACACTGGCAGCCAAACGCATGAGCTAATTTTTTGACCGACAGCAGCTTCCAACAATCAGAGCTTGAGTTGTGTGCAGCTAGGTTCGCGCAGTCAGGTTATAAACAAAATTGAGAACCCATGTGTTGCGCAGTCTGTCCCCCTTGCGGTCACAAACTCGCCACCACGCCAATGGGAGTCACAGCACGATGCCGCTGGACCAAAGAACCAGTTCGATAGCCCAGCGCTACCGATACTGTATGAGGCTTCGGGAGGGAGGTTTACTAATGTACCACGCCAACTCTGCTAGTTAGCCTCCGTTACATGTGTATGTGTGTGTGTGTATGTGTGGGAGTGGGGGGCTGGGTGGTGCATGGGTGTTGCATGTGCCTACACACCTCCACACAGCACCTGGCACCTGGACAGCATGCTGGATATCGCCACCGCTCTCACCAGTGAGTAGCATGCCTGGTGGGAGGGAGTGTGTGTGTGTGTGTGTGGGGGGGGTGTGTGTATGTGTGTGTGTGTGTGTGTGTGTGTGTGTGTGTGTGTTTGTTTGTATGTATGCCCTGTGTGTGTGTGTGTGTGTGTGTGTGTGTGTGTGTGTGTGTGTGTGTGTGTGTGTGTGTGTGTGTGTGTGTGTGTGTGTGTGTGTGTGTGTGTGTGTGTGTGTGTGTGTGTTTGTGTGTTTGTATGTATGCCCTGTGTTTGTGTCTTTGTGTGTGGGTGTGGGTGTGTGTGTGGGGGGGGGGGGTGTAAGGCATAATCATTGTGAGTGCGTGCGTGCGTGCATGTGCGTGCGTGTGCGTGTGTGTGTGTCCGCTTAGAGAGAGGGAGAGATACGGCACACCATGATGCTGACGTAATGCTATCTGAGGCTCCTCTCAGAGTAGGGCAAGAGGGCCTCCTGTGCTGTATGCGAGTTACCTCTTGTGGCAAGGAGGTGCTAATGCATTGCAATGCAATTTAATGGTGCTCTATCTTCCGCTCGGAGCACCTTGTGTGGTGAGGTGTTTTTGCTTTGTATGGTACTCAACAGCAGGTCTACCCCTTTGGGGGCCCTAGGCAAAATATAGATATGGGGCCCTCTAGAATGGCCAGTTTGCCATTTACCTTGAATGGGTTCATAGCTGGGGGACCCTACTGAGGTCTGGGGTGCATTTCTTAAAACCAAAGTTGCTTACTACATTAGCTACTTTGTTATTTTCAATGCATTTTCCCATTCAAGTTCAAGTTCAAGTTCAAGTTTCAATTTTATTGTCCCCAAAGGGGCAATTAAGTGTGCAGCAAGTCCACAACATATAGACAACAGATAACAGGACAAACCATAAAGTGCAGGGTTTAAAACATGACCATAAATAGAGTTAAAAGTAGCATAAGAAACATCATATTAAATACAACAAAATAAAAACAAAAATTACACATCACACCATAAAATGCCATAAAAAACCATTCCCATTGGCAACTACCGAAGTTGATAACAGGCTAACAACTTATTTTTTGAGAAATGCACCCCTGATTTGCTGGGGCCCCTAGTCAATGGCCTAGTCTACCTATTGGTAAAACCATCTCTGTAATGTTGTGTTCATCTATGTCTCAGAGCTGTGTGAGAGTGCCTCGTGTGGCGAGGTGTTCCTCCTGGCGTCGGCGGCTCTGGCCAACATCACCTTCTTCGACAGCATGGCCTGCGAGATACTGCTGCAGCTCAACGCCATCCAGATCCTGCTGCAGGCCTGCTGCGACCGCCAGAGGGTCGACACACCCTACTCCAAAGACCAGGTAAGTCTCATCACTTTATACGTAGGCCTACAGTATACTAAGTTACACAAGTCTTACTCCAAAGACCAGGTACATCTCATCACATTATACGTATACTAAGTTACACAAGCCTTACTCCAAGGACCAGGTAATGTATATCCCATCACAGATTACATTTACCCGTTCTCCAAGGACCAGGTATATCTCATCATGTTATATACTAAATTATCTTTACTCTTACTCCAAAGAGAAGGTACGTCTCATCACATTATTCGTACACTAAGTGCTGTATATCACATTATATACCAGATTACATTTAGCTTTACTCCAAAAACCAGGTATATCTCATCACATTGCGGTACTAAATTACATTTAGTCTTACGCCAAAGACCAGGTACATCGCACACAGCTCTATATACCCGGTGTATTGGTTAGCATTGCCGTTGCTGATACTGTAGACTGGCAGAGAGTTTATGCATCCAGTGGCAGTCCTACTATGACTGCCGCACCGGTTGGCACCCCCCACCCCAGCAAAAATAGATTGTAAAATCAGCTAAAAAAACCTGCAAATACCACGTTAATCTTGCAGTAGCGTGGTAACAGTGGTGGCACAGATATAGCATGTTTAATAGCGCTAATTGGTGCTTTTCAGATTGTCGTTGGAGATGGGGTTTGGCGGTAGCCTGGGCGAAAAGCCGACTGTTGACTCCGTCAATCAGTCTGGCAAAAGCCATGAGGAATCCGTCTCTGTGGAGGGTGGTAGATGGTCTGATCTTACTCTATCATTTAAATTAATTGGAGCTCCAAACTCAAATTATAACCCATATTGTGCTTTATTAGCATGCCTATTACGATATAGCGTCGCAAAAGCAAACAAATACCAAAATGAAAGTGTGAATATAGTTACGTTAACCAATCAGTAACGGAGCTTGCGGGTGAGTTCCGCGTCATCACTCTCAACTGTTTGCTGATTGTCTACACACTGAGAGAACCGAGCTCGAGGCTTTTGTCAGACAATGTGCGGAGCCAAAATGTTTGGGTGGAGTACATAGGATGGATGGCGCCGCGAGGCTAGTTTGGCGGTGACGCCTCAGGTGACTGCCCAGTTGGCCCGCCCCACGACCGCCCCTGTGCGCACCCTGGGTCAGCTGAGAGGGGGCAGTGCTTAGTTGCCATTGGGGGGCATTAGTCCATTTCATTTTTTAATACTAAGGGGGGTGTTGTCAGGCTGAGGTCAAGGGGGCGTTGGGAGGCTTGTGATGAGGCCAAGAGGCGTTTGTTCAAAACAAATGTTGAGAACCACAGCATTAGAGGGCAGACACCACTAGAGGGGGGGCACGGCCTTCTCACAACACCACATCCACCTCATTCATAAGATAAGATAAGATAATCCTGTATTGTCTCTACAAGAGAGAAATTTTGCTTGGACATGAGCGCGTGATGTAATACCAAAAAGACAACAGTACAGTAGACAAACAAACAATAAACATGTACACTAAACAAGGAAACATGTAACATGTAAACAGACAGCTGTTGTTCGTATGGTTCTTCATCTTGGCCAACCGACCGCACATTCGTCACAACATTCGTCCAGAATAATACAATCATCTACGGCAGGGGTGTCAAACATACGGCCCGCGGGCCGCATCCGGCCCGCCAGAGGGTTCCATCCGGCCCGGAGAAAAAAAAAAAAAAAAGTTAACTTTTTTTTATTTTTATGAAATAACCGAAATGCGCAATTACACACAAAATCGAGACCTGCATGACATTAACCCAATGGTCCCTCTCTTATACTGTATATATGTAGTAAAGTGCACATCACACTTCTATTATAAATGGTGAATTTGTACTGTAACAGGCATTTGATAAAGCTCATATATTATAGACCTCATATATAGAGATAAAATGTTAATATTTCTTATTCGTATTGTATTGGTATTGGTTGTAATTAAATAATAAATATAATTGGATTTGTATTGGTTCCTATTAAGCTGAAACTGGAAACGGTATGTTAGAATGAGTGAAAATGCAGGAAATTACATCTAAGAAATAAAAAAAATTCTGGGGGAAAACCCCCAGACCCCCTACCAAAAATAGCTGTCCCTTATTTAATTAATTGACGGTTATCAATGAATAAATGAAGTCAAGGAAATTTTGCATAGGATTAGCAGTTTATCAGTATTGCATTGCTTTCTACATATTCAACACACTTAAAACGTGATAGCACTGAACACTAATCCTCTGCTTTACGTTTTTTTTTCTTTTTTTCGATAATGTTAGTAATGCGGCCCGCTTGAGGTCCACATGGGTTGTATGCGGCCCCCGGACTAAAATGAGTTTGACACCCCTGATCACGGCCTATTCCCAAGAGCAGGCCCACCACATATTCCTAAAACCAGACGCACCACCTATTCCTAAGACCAGACCCTTCACATTCCATCATCACACATGGCTAAATCTGTGAGACCTAAGCCATCACTAAGAGATCTAAGAGACCTAGAGATCACTAAGACCACTAGTTTGTAAATAAACCACTACAGAGTGACAAAGGAACAAGTGATTAAATTTTGGTGGTGATCCGGGTCACGATCTGGATCCAGGTATTTTTAAAAAGATTCTTCACCATTGCGGGATAGGGTGAATTTTGACATTCCAGTTTCTTACTCCACAAAGACAAGGCAGAAAGACTTGAAAAAATAGGGTGTAACAGTCAAATGTTCTATCAAACAGCTTCCTTGGCGAAGGGTCTGCACTCTCTGAGTGCATGAGTTAATTTGTGTGTTTATGTGTGCAGGTGGTGACCATACTGGCAAACCTCTCAGTGCTGGAGCAGTGTGCCACAGAGGTGCTGCAGGAGAAAGGTGGGTATCAGTTAAACCTGCTGCTCTCAACCACCAAACCTTTCCCTCAATTCACTAAAACACACCATGACCAGAGGTGTCAAAAGTAAAAGTAGTCATTTTTGTTGCACAACACTAGCACATAGCTTTTACGCCACTTACGCCATTGTACCTAAAGAGATAGATAGACTGTGTTGTTACTGAAAAAACAAGAACCAACAACAAACTTGATCCAACCAGCGCAGAGTCAGCTGATCGTAAGACAAGTACAGGTCTACTTTTTACTCAGATAAGTTACCTGTGTTGGAAGGAAACCATTTTTCTTTTTTTACTTTTACTTTTAACACCTCTGACAATGACATTCTACATGGAAATTAACTAGGAAGCGAAACAATCTCAAACAACTCTCCCAAAGCTTCTCTCTTAAAATGATCTGATGGCTGTGGTAATGCTTTATTTTTAGATGCGTCCCACGCATCTCTATAAGAGGCTTTGGTGTCCGTCCGTCCGTCCGTCCGCCCGTCCGTCCGTCCGCCCTCCCGTGATGTGTTTCCCTCCCGTGATGCGTTTCTGAATTGTGATTCCCTCCTGTGATTCCCTCTTGTGTCCACAAGGTGGCAGTCGCTCAGTTTTGGCCTGGAGCTCATGCGTGCAAACCAACCGTGCTCTTTGCCAGTGAGAAAAACATGGCGGCACTTCCTGTAGATTTTCACATGAAAGTTTTGCTTAATTTAAAGTCCCTAAGCGACTATAAATGTTGTGGCTTCCATATATTGATGTAAAAGTGCCCCACGAAGTAATGAAGCACAACAAAGTTACTCCACATTACCATTTGACCACTCGTTTTTCTATGCTAAACAGGGTAGCTAATGTAGCATTGTAAATGATCCAGGGAGAAAAGGGGGAAATGTTGTGATTTCAGTCCGCCTGAGGCAACGATTTTTCGTGGGGAAGATGACCTGCACCTCGGTGGCATTGAACACGCCCCCGTGCCTTATTTGGCTCGCCTCAGCACGTGCGTCCTCAGTCCAATCGCAATGCTTTATTTTCCCCAGACGTTTAATCGCATTTAAGTGAAAGTGCCATGTATACACATCGCAAAATAACTCTTAATCCGATCTATTTAAATCGCATTTATTAAATCGGACTTAAAAACATCATGTACACGTAGCCATTTGCTACGTGTACATGATGTTTTTGAATCGGATCTAATAGATCGGATTTAAGTAGATCGGATTAAGAGTTATTTTGCGACGTGTATACATGGCAATTTCACTTAAATGCGATTAAACGTCTGGGGAAAATAAAGCATTGCGATTGGACTGAGGACGCACGTGCTGAGTGAGCCAAATAAGGCGTGGGGGCGTGGTCGCCAAACCTCCGGGGAACTACTGGGACACAAGCTTATCTTCAGCCCGAAAATGAATTCCCTCAGTGGACTCAAGGCTGGTAAAATCCCCTTTGGGTCTGGTTCTTTCAAATGCTAGTTAGCACCCTCCTAGCTTAGAAAAACGAACTGGTGAAAGGGTGATGTGGAGTAACTTTGTTGTGCTTAATTACTTCGTGGGGCACTTTTACATCAATATATGGAAGCCACAACATTTATAGTCGCTTAGGGACTTTGAATTAAGCAAAACTTTCATGTGAAAATCAACAGGAAGTGCCGCCATCTTTTTCTCACTGACAAAGAGCACGGGCTCTTGGCGCCATCGTGTGGTCAACGAGCATGCGTGGAACGACCGGATTTATTGTAATTCTGATTAAAAGGTTACATGACAGAGGAACGTGTTTAATCGGATTTAAAAGAGGAATAAACCACCCACTTTAATCGGACTTAAGTTTAAATCGGAATAAACTTAAATCCTGTTCGGTAAGTGTTTACATGATGTTTTTAAAGTGGAATTAAGTTTTAATGAGATTTAAAGTGAGTTAAATCGGATTTAAATGCCTCATGTAAACGTACCAAGTGTCTCATTGATTAGTTTATGGAACTTACTGTTTGTCTGTTATGGTCCACGAAGACAATATCCACGTGAAAACGCAAACGCCTGCAAACCACTGTTTTGACAGAAATACAGTTCACCTGTCGCCTACTCTGTTTTCTTCCCAAAGCGGCATTTAAAAGTATTCCATGAAATCCAACATCAACGTCACTTCAAATAGGTGACAGCATCATGCTCACACATGAAATAACACTTCAGTGAGGGGGGGGACATCACTGCTCTCATATTAAAGTGAAAAGAGAATTTCACATTTTAGTTTATTTAATGTAGGCCTATGCAAAATTGCAAATAGCCTACTCATTTAAATCTGTCCAGAAAGGGTTGTAATGTTTGCCTGTTTTTTATGTTTGTAATTAAAAAAAAAAAAAAAAGTGATTTAAAAAAAAAATAGCCTAACAAAAATAGAGATTTTATGTTAAAAAAAATGTGATATGGGATGGACCGATGGCCCCCCTAAGCTAAATTCGCCTTAGGTCCCCACATTGCTAAATGTAGTGTAAGGGATTATTTTGAAAAGACAGTAACATGTAATCAGCAATGCATTACAGTTTTTCAGTAAATTGCCCAACACTGTTGAAATCCTATGGTACTTTTTCAAATCCAGGCTTATACAGTACATGGTAGGCTTATTGATAAATTGCCTTGACAGGTTATGAGGAGGCCAAGGGGGCGTTTGGGCAAAAAAGGTTCAGAAAGGGCATAGACGGACGCATCTGTTGTCCGCCTGTCGGACTTGTNTAATTAATATTGACTTAGGCTACTCTTTCCAGCCATCACCCCTTTCTCACTACCAAGGAAATCAAATTGGCCTTGCCTTACTGCAATTTTAGTTATCACCACAAGATGACAGTACTGAGTTGTTTTTAAACAATGATCCGTTGCAATAATGCCCAAGATACAGTATTTTCCAAGGAGAGATGGTGTTGGGGCACTCAAGAAGATAGTTACCATTAAAAGCCATCATATATTGAAATGTTTATATACTGAAATCAAATAGAACTGGTATGATTCTGATATCTTCACAGACATATTTAACATTTTGGCGTTTTTAATGATGCCTGCCGTTAATGTAGCCTACATTTATATATTATTTAGCACACAAGAGTTTGCCAAAGTCCATCCATTCATGCAAAATGTATTGTGGAAGACAAAGACTGTGATGGACAGATGCACACACGGACAGACAAATTAGAGAATGTTGCTTCGATAGACAGAGGCATGAAAACCATGCTGTCAAAGCAGCCCATTCTATACTGCTAACTCTCCTGTAAGTATTGAGCGTCTATTGCAGCTGCTGATTAGTTAGTACAGCATTATCATGTGATGTTGCTGATTCTGAATGTTTTCTGTGATGTTGCTGATGTCATGTTCTGCTGTGTCTACACTGTAAAACATTGCAAGCCAGTTAAACGTAAAAAAGTAAGTTGCCCTGCTGCAGTTTGTCAGTTAATTCCACTTGAGAAAGCCTCGAATTGAGTTAAAGTCTCGAGTTGAGTTAACTTACAAACTTAAGGGAGCAGGGCAACTGACTTTTTTTGTTTAATTGGCTTGCAATGTTTTACAGTGTGGTGAACCCCTGCTGCTATTGTTGATGATGTGCTGTATGTGCAGTGTAATGTAATGTGTAATAATATAATATTTGTTATTGTTTCTGACGTAGGGATCGAGCGTCTGCTGCTACTGCTGGGAGAGAAGCCCACCTCCCCCAGCCAATCAGAGGGCGCCGCATGTGAGCGCGTGCAGCAGAAGGCCGCCGTGACGCTCGCTCGGCTCAGCAGAGACCCTGAGGTGGCCCAGACGGCCATACAGCTACAGGGTACACACACACACACACGCACGCACACACACACACACACACGCACGCACGCACGCACGCACGCACGCGCACACGCGCACACGCACGCACACACACACACACACACACACACACACACACACACACACACGCACACACGCACACATGCACACTCGCACACACACCTCAGTAGGGACCCTGAAGTGGCCCAGACTACCATAGTGCTACAGGGTAGGCCTCAGGACACATGCAAACACACACACACACACACGCACACACACACACACACACACGCACACACACACACACACACACACACACACGCACGCACGCACGCACGCACGCACACACACACACACGTGTACCCACACTTGCACATAGTCACTCACACACACACTAACACACGCTCATGCCCATGAACACAAATACACATACGCATTCTTGCCATTCAGACATTTCAGAATGACTTTACATCTTCCTCCTGCGAACCATTTTGTTGTGAAAACAAACATTCTTCCGCTATGAGCTTCCAAGTCTCTGGATGGCCTTTGGCCCTCAAATGAGACAGTTGGACAGACAGTGGACATCTCAAAATTGAACATTGAACAAATTATAATATAGCGGGTATTTTGGAGTAATTTGGGGTTCCAAATAATAGACATCTCGATTTTACATAACTTGACAATGAACTAACTGTTAGCTTGATACCAGGGCTGCTGACAGCTTTGGCTGGCCCCGGGACAAAGTCATCTGAAAGGGCTCCCTACCCAATGCAATGTAATGAGGAACCAATTCTGGGGCCCATGTCTCCCTGGGCCCAGGACAACTGTTCCCCAGCGTCCGCACCCCTGCTTGATACTATGAGAACACATATTTCTGTCCATTTTACATGCCAGTGCTGTCGGTCTTTGTTGTACTTTCTTGTCATAATAGTGTTTGGAGGTAGGGTGCGCACATCCACAGGTAGTTGTCCAGGTGCCAGACAAAAGGTAGGCCTGAGGAAGATCCCTCTGTTGGATCGAAACGTTGCCATGTGTTTAAATGAAATAAAGTATTTTTGGAGTTAATACACAGTGTGCAGACCGCTTCATCACACTACCTTTCTTGTCATAATGCCATATGTATCCTGACTTCACCCTGAGCTTGAAATTTTGGCACAAACTCTGGCTCAGTTGAAATAAAAAGGTTACGTTTTGAGGATCCCTAAAGCTATAGACAGCCTTTTTATCTTTTTCAGTTGTGGTAAACCCCATGAACCCCATATATGGCAAATCAGAGCATCAAACCTCATGGCCAAATATTATACAATTATCAACTTTTTAAAAGTTTCACTGCGTTGTCCGTCATCAAATTTGATGAGACCTGCCGTTTCTCTCATGTGACTTGCATTAAACTCCGATGAAACCGTGTGGAGTGAGTCCCAGTAGAAACACAAAGTCAATTCAGCCCAAGGTTTTACATTTTAGGCTCCTGTAGGAAGTCTTCATTTGGGCTGCCCTCTAGACAATTAAATAGAATGGAAATTGTGCAGTTGTGCATGGGAGGGTATGGCACGCAGGAAATGTACACATGAGCAATATTCATCTTAAAAACAATGTTGAGAGGGCCACGTTCACATATGCACATACACAGACACACAAGCACACATCCACGCACGCACACATGCACACACAAACGCACACATTGTGTTTGCTCCGCTCTGGGCATTCCTCATGGCACTGGAGCATGGAGAGGAAGGGGTGCAGTCAATTAGTGCTGCTACCCCTCTGTGCTGGAAAGGTCAGCAGGCTCTACTCAACAAGGCTCCTCGCACGAGCATGTTTGACTTGTCAGCGCCAAGGACCCACCACTACCCACGGCCTCGCACGGCCCTGCAAACGTTAAAGCATGCTAAGATGTTGAACTTGCTGCAGCTTCATACTGCAGCCAGGCCTCCTCTTGTGCATCACATTTAGGCAAGCTGTTTACTGGTATTGTTGCTTGATAGCCTCTTTGTGCAGATGGGCCCTCCGACAGGTCCGTTCACATTACTGAGACCATTAAGTAACAGATTCAGACTTGGTCATTACCATTTTGGTGGCCATGAGGTTCGAAAAGAGGCTCCGTGCAAAGGGGTTAAAGTGACATGCAGGAGTTGCAAAGTGGCACACATGGTTTGTAAAATGGGATCGTCGGTGTTGAGAAATCTTGTAGGCCTATATAAGTAGCCTTAGCATGACAGTTACCTCCATACAGCAAATTAAGTGCCATACTTGGTACCATGAGGTAGTATGTAATACGTACATCATCTAATACAGATGAAAAAACATGTCTTTATCAGGTCAATTAATCAAAGGTAAATTGATGTGTGTTATTTTATTTTATGCTTTAAGTAAGGATTTGGTGCTTTTTTCATCTCTGCCCCCTAGCTATTCCTCGACTCATTGAGCTGTGCCGTTCTCCAGCCGAGAGGAACAATAGTGACTCCGTCCTCGTAGCCTGTTTGGTAAGTCACTGACTGGCCACATGTCCAGCTGCATGAACACACACACACACACGCACGCACGCACGCACGCACGCACGCACGCACGCACGCACGCACGCGCACGCACACGCACACACACACACACACACACACACACACACACACACACACACACACACACACACAAATGGGAGTGCCACTACTGTACATTATGTGTAGGTACAGTACAAGCAGATATTCTTTAAGTATATAGAGATATGCCAACATAATAGGTTGCTATGGGCACCTAATGTGACCAGGTTCCGGTCTGCCTAAAAGGGCGTGTCATAATGCTCCTAGCATTGAATAGAACAGTCCTTAGGTCTGCCTAGGTCTGCCTAAAGGGGGATTTCCCCCCACTCCCCCTTGCAATAATACA
>NC_085860.1:2932500-2955000 GCF_034702125.1 Engraulis encrasicolus
ATTCAGCGTAAACAACAAAGAGTGGAAACTCACTTAGAAAAAGGCGACGAGAGGGGGGGTTATTTGGAAACCAGCGCTGAGATAGCAAGCTCCGCGTTGTCTATTCTCTTCTGTGGCAAAGTTTCAACTTTCCTCAAGTCAAATAAACTTCACATTCAGTTAAGAACAATAAATGAATTACTTTTCAATGACACAACCCAACCCATTAATGGAAAGTTTCAAAATAAATATCCCATTAAAAACAGAGGTGTGATTATACTTTAGACGACTTCGCTTGTAAATAAAACGCAGCTGTTAGGAGTGGAATGTTGAAAACAGAATTCCTAGACGTTATCTTATCACATCTTGTCATGGTTGTCTGATTGCCATCTAACATCTAACTTGTAAAGGCCATAGTACACTCAAGAATCAGACAAAGAGGGCATATGTCTCTATGCCTTTCACCTGCACTTGTTTTGTAACTGCCCTTAACGCAACACCTATGCATGGACAGTTAGTATAAAAAAGGATGATTTTTGCCTCATTTATGTCGTTCCGCCAATTGAACACTGGAATAGTCACTGAAAAGACCACTTCCGTCGTACTTCACCATTACGCCATTAGTACTAATACATTACAACTTGGTCATTGGTAGGCCTATTCTAGTAACAGCAGATTAAGTAATGTCAACAGATGAAATAATGTCTCTACAGTGGTAAGCCTATTAATAACAAGGTGAACGGGACATTTGAATGTTTGCACTTTGCACCCCCTTATTGGATATTATGATATCACACTTTTGGTAGATTGAACCATCTCTATGAGAAACAACGCCACTCACAACCTTTAGGGCAGGGGTGGGAAACCTTTTTCATTCGAGGGGCCACTTCAAATTTTATAAAGTCCTCCAAGGTGCTGTACTATGAACACAAACGAGGATTTCCCCCTGCACTTATGGCCTATATTGAAGGTGGACACCTATTGAAGGTGGCCAAAAAAGTACTAGTAAGTATTGCTTAAAAGACTGGACACAGTGTTATATGTACTTTGAAGAATGCTTTTACAACATCATGATGACAGCACTGAGATTGTCCTGCAATATCTTGTGTGTGAGCCTGCTTATGGTCAGCGAAGAATCCATTGATGCTAAGCTTCAATGTTAAAAGGAAAATGAATGAACAGCAAAGAAGAAAGGGTAACATGGACCATTAATCACAATGAGGCATGAGTATGTATTTTTTTTATTAAGATGATCATCACATGCACTTCCTCTGTTCCTTTGTACATCATGACATTCTCAACTTTAGACTCTTTCCCACAAGAAAAAAGGAAAAGGACTGAAGCAATTGTGCCCACACAGCACTAATACTGTTCATGCGATTCCTCAACATTTCTTTTGCAGCAAAGCAAATATTGCATCATAGAAAATAGAGATATGCTCCGCGCTCCTGTATTTCACAATCTGGTGCATCACGGGAAAGGACTAGTAATTGCAGACAAAGAAGAGAGTCACCGGAGCATCTTCAGATGTGGAAATTTGACTGTGCTATTCGGCAACAAGACTAACCGCAGAGATACACCAGCGGCGACGCGATTCAAGCGACAGAGTGTAGCAGCATTCGACATGACATCAACGCAGATATGCGCATTTAGACAGCAATGCATCCTGGATGAAAATGCTGCATGACGGTTAGATTTCCTGTCAAACTTCGAAATTTCGTCGACGTTGCGTTGACGAGGTGACATGTCACATGGTGTAAAACTATCGCGGGATGAATGCGGCTGCAGTCAGATCTTGCAACCTCTGCAGTTGCTTATCCCCTTCAACGCTCGTCGGCGGACTGCCTCCGAGGTCACGCGCCCATGAACTGGTTGGTCAACAACTCACTCACGTGTGTATATGGGTCTTGTCTCACACCTCTACACAAGTTTGCGCAGGTCCCCACTTCAGCTCCTCCTCACTGCCTGTCCCCCCACTCCTCACACGTGGTGTGTTAGTAGAGCAAACCGGTGCGAGCAATATCGTCTCGTTCATATTTGTGGCCGACTGCAAATGCGCTGTATTTAATAACACCCACATCGTGACAACAAGTTCTCGCTCACGTGCCTTTTGCAACATCGACGCTCGCAACAAAGTCGTACGGGGCTATTATGTCCGTACAGGCAGAAGGCAAAGCATTCAAGCATTCCCATTGGCTGTGGTCACTGACCTCTATACAGTCATTGGCTGTCGCGGCTTGTCGCCGAACCGCGTCATAGAAAGTTGAAAAGATTTCAACTTCAAATTGTCGCGCTCGTCGCGCAAATCGCTCTAGTCTCCAGAATCGCTTTTGTCTCTCGACTCAATACAAAGTCAATTACTTCCGTCGCTCGACTCGCTCAGATCGCCGCTGGTGTATTTCTGCGGTAATGTTTCGTCGTTGCCACGTCTTCTTCAGAGTCAATATAACAACTATATCAATATATCAAATATATCAATAATATTATGTGTTTTCTGTTTTGAAATTCTAATATGGTCTTTTTAGGGTCTGTTTTTACAGTCTTGTGTGACGCCTCTGCTGTTATTGATCTTGTCTTGGTGCAGGGTCATTACAGATAGCCCAGATAACACAAAGATAAAGCTAAATGATCATAACAGGCCCTGTTATCCAGTCGATAACGCACAGACAGAGCACCATGTCAACAGGCAATTCTACTTTAACCCCTTTCAAATGATAAGCCTGAACTGCTTCAGACGCATGCATGCTGCAACAAGGATGACCACACATGTAAAGGCAGTGAAGAAAAACCGCACACCGATGAGCTTCCATTAATTTTATTTTGTGACGTTTCGGGCCACCGTGTCTGAGGAAGGGCCAGGGTTACCGGAAACGTCACGAAATAAAATGGATTAAATAGGACCTCATCGGTGTGCGTTTTTCTTCACTACCTATGGATTAACTTTTTTGAATCTGCACCCGAAACCAGTCTTTGGATGTGAGATTCGATTGGCACACATGTAAAGGCAGCACAGCTCATGTTGATATTCCTCTATCCTTTTCCAAATGTGTGGAGTACAGGTCTGATAATAAATATCTCTCCCCTCATGGAGCCACCAAGTGAGTGACTGCTGGGATGAAAGTGAATGCCTAATTACGGCCCAGACGGCAACTGCTAACAGACATTCTTTTCATTTGAGGATGAAATGATTAGGATCTAGAGAGGAGTGAAGGTCAGGGGCCTACATATTTAATGACAAGCCTGAAACGCACATCAATTAGAGCAGTGACTGATTCTCTCTCGTGTCTCTGCACCTCTTCTCTTCTTTTCTAGGCCTGGGGCTTAATTGGGAATGGTGGAGAATAAAATGAGATGTAATGGAAAGCTGCAACTGTATTGTATTGTATGTCATATACTTATGAGTATTTATTTTTTCATTTGTCAGTAATGAGTGCCTCAATATAACCAATTCACAAGCCAAAATTCACAAATAAATCACATGTATAACCCCTTTGTAAGATAATGGAAAAACCATAATACATTTATTGCAGAAGAAAAAACATCAAGCAAGGAGTAAAGGTGTGATAGCTGTGTTAGTCTGATACCCTCCAAAATCATAGAACCAACTGATTCACACGACTCTTCAAATAACGAATTAATGACATTGGCCTTGTTAATAAGAACACACAGAACTTACCACAACAGAACATTGGCACTCTCCAGCTATTTTTTTCCGCCACTGACCAGAATCATCATAAACAGCACAAATTCACAAAGAGTGCTGAATCTGAAAGCCTGTTCAGATCTACAAAGATAACTTTAAAGATAACTACAACTTTAACTTTTTTATTAAATCGTCATAACTCTAGTGAATGGTGCTGTTCACATATTAACTACAATGACAACAGCATGCTGAAGGATGTCATTGGGATCACTTTCAGAGGGATTTCTCTGAACTAAAAAATGTCAACCAATCAGGGCTTCGTTTCTCCATTGCGAAGTTGCTAAAAGACTAGCAACGTTGTGGAGTAGATACTATAAAAGTTGCTAACTCCTGTGTCTCGAACGTTAGCACTCGAAGAAACTACTGTTTGGAGTAATGCGCACTTTGAAGTAGTGGGGACTTTGAAAGTGGGGTGCCTCCTATACGTATCTCGACAGTGGAGTTGATGTGAAGTTGAAGTACAGCTGGAGTAGATCCATTGAGTCCAGACATCACCTAAGCCACCCCAAGTAACACACAGTGCTAGTCTACTTCAGAGTGTGACTCCACCCATTAGCTAAACTTGTAGTACATATTTGACCACAAATGTGTCAATATCTTTTAATACTGTGGTGCAAAGCACTGAAAATCAATCGACATGCACACAAAGTCATGATACAGCTGCGAGAGTGTTCAGAACACAAATTCATGTCATGTCATTTTTTCGTAAAAATAAATTGTCATATCCTTGGAATCTGATGAATCCCACACTAATAATATACTTTTAGCTGTATACCGATTGAATTTCGTCTCATTTCGATGTGGAATTTATGAAATATTGGATTAGAAAGTATTGGTTACTCCTGGAAATTCACTGGTTTAATTATCAAGTTATCAACATGCAAGTTGTGCAAATTTCATTTCATAGCCTAGTAGGACTGGGTACCGAAATTCGGTTCCTTAATGGAATTGAATGAAAGGCTAAGGTTCTACTTGGCATCGAAACGTGCCTTGGCTGTCGGTTCCACATTTCGGTTCCTAGATGTCCATCACGCCAGTTATCATTTCGCATTTATAACCTCAGAACGTTAACGCAGTCAGAACAGCAGTCGCTTCTGGCAAAAAAATCTGGTAACATTAATTGTGATCATTCGGGCTTGCAGAGACTGCTGGCAGGCTACAACCCCCTTTTAAACAGGTCGTCAAATCATCTATGGATACTAACGCTGTTACGAGAGAAACTACCATCAGCCCATCTTTAATTTGTGTAGGTTTACCGAGAAGAGTAGCCTATTTCTAGCGTTTGTAGACGGCAAAGAATTCAGACTTTGTCTTCGACACAGCCACTGCGAGCCAAGAAACAGCAAGAGGTGTGCAAACGAAGCATTCCATCATTCTCACGCAGTACATCGGCGTATGAGGAAAGTAAAAGTCAGCAACACTGTTCAATCCACCATGAATCATCAATCAGTGTTGGGGACCTTTTCCCTTTAGTGGTGGGTGCGCGCATTCTCTGACTTTTTGGATTACACGTGAATCATTGCAAAGTTTAAATTTCATGTCAATAAAATGTAAACTCATATCAGAAGCATCAGGTGAGCTCAGTCACTTTTGGCCGCGAGAGACTTTCTTTGTGTGTTATGGTAGGCATAGCCTACATTTGTGCCACGGAACGCAGTAACGTGGATTATTGAAACTGAAGACTTGATTTCTTCTATGTGGATATTTTTTTTCCGTTTGGTAGCCTATAATTACGGACCATGCAAAGAACTGCAATGCAAACAAGCTATAGCCAAGTCGCCTCCGCCCGTTCCCCAAATCCGCCCGCCTACTTATAAGTGATGATAGTTAATTATGTATCCACTGTTTAAGTCAGGAATGGATATTGACATGATACGGAGTTTGTATGCTTACAATTTGAAACGGTGATGACATTTAAAACTGAGTCAAACGGCCATAAACAGCATTGTGAAGGGTGTCGTAACGGCAGCATGAAGGTGGAACTTTAATTTCACGACGACATTCTGGCTAAAAACTCGCCCTGGCTGCTTCCCTGTTTCGCTTTAGGACTACAAGTGTGAACGAAATAAGCAAAACAGCATGAAGGAATAACAGTAGGCTAACGGAAATATCGTGACCTGAAATCAAGCGGGCGGAATTGGGAGCCTTTCGCCGGCGAATTGTGCTGAAACTAGATTTTGGACATGCTGGACGTTATCTCCAAATTACGATAGAAAGGGCCACCAATGGTAGCTAATATTGCTCATTACCTCATCTACACAGTTGCCGCTATCCAAAAATATACGATAGCATAATCAAATAGGCTAGTATTTGAAATAGTGACATTATCACGTTCACAGTGAAGTGATCAGTGAAGTGGGCGGAATTTGGCGACCTTACTTGTTTTAAAAGTGTTTGCAAGAACAGCATACCTGTTTGCTACAAAAAACTGCAAAATTGCCTGATTTTAAGACAAAAGTTGGAAAAGTTTCAACAGGCCAAATCCTGACAGTCAACGGGACGGCAGTGACAGGTCAGACAGTACACCATGCTTTTCCATTTAACAGTCCCTGCGCGAGGCCAAAATCCCCTCACACAGGGCATGTTTTAAAAGGAGCGTGTGCAGCGTAAAAAATGAAATATGAGTTTCTCCTTGTTGTTTTGCCGCTCAAGTTGTCTGGGGCTGATGCAAAACTTCATGCTGGTTCAGTTTGTAATCAGGTAAATTCGCACGATTATCTGTGCGATTGCCATGAACATCGACTGTATGACTATGACCTGATGCTCCGATGCAAAGATGCACACCCACGAAATGGATAGGGTTGGATTTAGATTGTAGTTCTCAATTTAAAATAAATTCCCGGGAACTTCAACTGGATAATGAGGTAGGCTCTGTGGTCGTTTAAGATTTTTAAACATTTCGTTCAGTGTTTATAAATTAGGAACCGAAAATGGCACCGTCTGGAACCGGCATTGAAACGTAGGTTCTGGAACCAGAACCGAAACCGAAAAATTCTGATCGGTACTCAGCCCTATAGCCTAGTGGTATTTACGCTTGCCTATCAATGGGAAGACGCGAGCCACGCAGGTTCGAATCCGCTGTGCAGCATGTTGACAACAACTCGTGAAATTGTGTTTTGGACCCTACAGTGCAACACATTTTCCCTTGGCTGCACGTGTGTTGGTAATGCACAAAATAAATGATCTATTTCTGCCAGATATTTCCAAATTTTTGGCACTACAACCATGTGGATTTGAAGCAGTGTGGCTTCTGTTTTCCCATTGGGATGCAGCGTTAATACCACTAGGCTATGTAATGTAATTCGCACTGAATTCTTTTAGGATTTTCACACTTTAACAGGTGAATTTCCGGGAGGAACCACTACTTTATTATCCAAATATTTTACAAAATACACCTCGGAATGAAACGAAATCCAATCGGTATGCAGATAATACTGCATTATTGGTGCAGACGGTGTCAAATTGTAATGTCACAGCCGTGTTTTTTCACAAAGAAATTACAAGGTGTGTTGTGGAGGAAACAGCTGAGTCACGGTGTCAGCAGTGACATCCAATCAAATGTGCTGGTGGTGGTTGTACACTATTGCTTTCTACTTCACGCACTGAATTTAGGAGGAAATAGCTGAATCATGAGTCAGTAAGACACACGTGGTTGTCATCCAATCAAAAGGGCTATTCATGCTTGTCTCTTGTTGCTTCTTTGGTCACGCACTGCAATGACAAGAAAGTAAGTAGCGGTGTGGACTCAGGAAAGTAGCGACACTACTTTGGGCTTACTGTGGGACTGGTAAGGTTTCGAGAAAAACACGTATTTCGCCTTGAAGTAAGAAGATACGTTTAAAGTACATCTGTAGAAAGATGCTAACGTTCCAGAAACGCACCCCAGATTTGTTTGGAATGTACAAACCCCAACTCCGGTGAAGTTGGGACGTTTGGTAAACTGAGAATAAAATCAAAATGCTATCATTTTCAAAACATTCAATACATGCCTTAGATAGAGAATAGTGAAAAGACAACATATCACATGTTAAAACCGAGAAAAAATACTGTTTTAGGGGACATATGTACTCATTTCTAATTTGATAACTGCATTTCAAAATGAATTGTACTGATGTACAAGTTGAGTGTCACATAGCAAGGACAAATTGCATTCTCTACTATGTTTTAACAGTTTAACTCCAACATAAGGACCACATAGTGCCACATAGTAAGGACAAATTGCATTCTCTACTATGTTTTAACAGTTTAACTACAACATAAGGACCAGCAGGACATAAAATGGCTGGCTTTTGGTCAAGACCTGCCACAGTGTAAGCACTACAGATAGGAAAACATTGCAAAACATGACAAGGAATACACCTACCATTTAAGCTGTTGAACTCATGTCCAAGATAGGAATCAACACTGTTTTTATATAAAATTATCTCATCGGTTAATGCTATTAACTGTTAAGTGTTGTCCTTTGTTTTGTTTTTAGTCTTCCTCGGCATTTGCTGCATTTTACTGTCCCCGTCCCAACTCTTTTGAGACGCGTTGGATTTACATATTCATGAATATCCCCCAAAACAATAATTTTGGTCAGTTTTGATGGCTGATATATTTTCTTTGTACCGTTCTCCAACTAATGTCAGACCCAGACATTTTGAAAATGGCAGTATTTTGTTATTATTCACAATTAACCTTGCGTCCCAACTTCTATGGAGTTAGGGTTTGTACAGACACCATGCCTTCTGCTTTTTGATGTTCATGAGAAACGTGTTATATCATTGGCAAATATCTTTAAAGTAACTATCTTCATAGTTACCGGTGTATATGGAAACAGGTCTTTGTTGTAGAAACACTACAATGCCATTAGGCCCCACAAAGGGCCTTTCTAAGACACAGCGAATAAAGAAATGCATACAGCAGCACTTTCCTTTGGCTTCAGTTGTGATTACCTTACCTTACCTCACCTTACCTTAGCCAGCTCTGACAGACAAATTGGACGTCCGCCCTGCCATGTCTGACGCCCCCTGTTTGTCTTGGCCAGTCATTGGGCGCCATAGAAAATATTTGACCAACTCAAAGGGGGGAGAGAAAGCCAACCATTCACTTGTCCCCGGGTAATGAAAGCTGATTGTTGGCATTACAGGCAGGAAAAACGGACCCCATTGAAATAGTGCCACGACTGACATAAAAATAAAATCGCTTGTGATTTTTTTTTGATAAATGGGTCTACTAGTGTAACATTTTCAGACAAAATGCACATGATAGAACGTGAGATTGTCCATTGTGGAAAGTTACACATTTCCTCTCCTTTCAAATGAGAATGGCATGGCATTATAGGCCTACCATATTTTTCATTCCTGAAACTGAATGAGATTTCTTTCCCCAGAATCTGTTATCATCTTATCATACAATGATGAAATTGTGACAACCGAAGTGGACCAATACAAATTCCGTCATTTCTATACGCTTGTTATTCAGTTTACAATGCTTTTAGTGTAAAGTGCCCTGTGAATACATCATACAGAACTAGCATTGTTATTTTCAATAGTAATTAAAAAAAACAATTGTACCCAGCTCAATTACATCACAGAATATCTTATGAATATGGATAGGATATTATGGATTAACATGGATTGTGCGAATTGTGTTTGAAAGAAAGAACAGTATGACAGAGCACTTTCTTCAAACAATAGGCTACAATCTAGCTTCGTCACACCTTAATCGTTAGTCATCCATAGTCAAACTCGACCAGGTATGAAGAAGAGCATGCATCACACATGGTGCCTGGTAAGAGAGTGTAGGACTCATGTCCCACAGAGGGGCTCGTGTCCCTGTGCTGTGAACATGAGGTTAATATGTAATCTTGGGTCACACATGCTTCTGCACTACAGATGCCCAAAGGAACATTGCACTTTGATAAGCTGTCAAACCTTGACAGCAGGATCGAGGCACTCTAGCTAGCCACGACTCAACCTGTCCGACCAGTATCATAGCCTTTTAAAAACAGACCCCAAAACAAAAACGAAGCAGTCAACGACTCCGTAATGGAGAGTGCTGTTTCCACGGTGGTGGAGGCCAATGGGCTTCCTCACCTGAAGATAAGCGTGCAGGAGGAGGCTCCTCAGGAGGGCATCCTGGAGCTGCTCAAGTCCCTCAGGCCTCAGTGGAGGACAGGAGACGTCAAGATGAAGGCAAGTGCACTGCACCCACACAGTACATATGCACAGAACATATGCAGTTAATGTAACACCTTCAGAGTACTCTGAGACCAAATACACACAAGACGATGTGAAAAGACACTCTAAGATTTGAATTAACACTGCAATCCGTTTTGATCTACTGTGTAGGCATACGCTGTTGCACCCTGTCTGCTGGTGGGACTTCCAGTAGTTTGTGGGAAAATGCACAGTCATGGTGGCATATGTCTGTTTAGCTTGTGTAGCTGGCCTTAGAGTTTTTTTGCATCAAGCATTATTTTGTGCAACAAATATGCATATTGACGACGAAATGCAATTCGTGCTAATGATCCCCAACTACATGTTTTGGTATTGCAACGGTTTGTTTGAAATGTAGACATTTGGGTAGTGTGTTTCGGTATGTGAAGAACAGGTCTTTGTACATATTTAGACAATGCCCTTTAGGCTAACCCTAGACCTAAAAATATGAAATGGACAACTTCCACAACAGAGGAATTCAAGGCAGTGTGTTGTTTGGAAGGAGAAACGATGCATTAATGGTATCAATAATGCCAACAGTAATATGAATTGTCAATCACGGAGTCGTGAAATATAAATGATTTTGCGCTTGGGTATGTGTATGGTTCAGATCTGAGCTTGAGTGTTGAGTATGAAATAGCTGGGCACACTATCTCTAGTGTGGCTGATCAAACAAACCCGGTTAAAAACACATACGATGGGGTGCAAACATTAAGCTTGGGAATCATCACAGACAAAATAAATAGACATTTTCTGCTGATCACTAAAACCAACCTAACAGGCTACAGTATACTGTGGTGTGTGTGTGTGCAGTGCATGTGTGTGCAAACGTACATGCCCTGCCTGTGTGTGTGTGTGTGTGTGTGTGTGTGTGTGTGTGTGTGTGTGTGTGTGTGTGTGTGTGTGTGTGTGAGAGAGTGAGAGAGAAAGAGCGAGAGAAGGAGAGAGAGAGACAGAGAGAGAGAGAGAAAGAAAGAGAGAGAGAGAGGGAGAGAGAGAGAGAGAATGTGTGTGGGGGGGTGCATGTGGATGCATACATGTACCGCATGCCTGCCTGGTTTTGTGTGTGTGTGTGTGTGTGTGTGTGTGTGTGTGTGTGTGTGTGTGTGTGTGTGTGTGTGTGTGTGTGTGTGTGTGTCTGTGTGTGTCTGTGTGTGTGTGTGAGTGCGTGTGTGCGTGTTCGCATGCGTGCGTGCGTGTGTGCATGCGTTCGGGCACGTGCGCACGCGCGCGCGTGTGTGTGTGTGTGCATGCGGTAGACCCGCTATATGCAGTGAGTTTGATTCTCTTGAACTCCTGACACTGTTGACTCCGAGTCTGATGACAAAGGAGTATGTGGTTTGATCACAAATTCTCCTACTGCTGCAGTGTGTTTGTTTTCAAGAGCTTCAAGAAATTCATTCATAAATAACTTATCAGCAGGTCAAATGGCCATGTTTGCACTAGCCCATTCTCAGTGTATGATGACACTGTGGTTTTTCAACTCTCACAATGGGACGCACAGAGCAGAGGTGTCTGTGGACAGGAGAAAAAAAACAAGGAGGCAGTAAAATGAAACAAATATCACACACTGATCTTGTTAAGAACCTCAAATACACAAATAAAGACTATAGTAGCATCAAAAATGAAAAAAGTAACCCTTTAGTGCAGACTAAGGCCCTTTTGTAGCTTTGTCCTTACATGTATTTATAAAGTTTCACAATACATCATTTTTATTTTTTATTTTATTATTATTATTATTATTATTATTATTATTATTATTATTATTATTATCATCATTATTGTTATTATTATTATTATTATTATTGTTGATATTAATAATAATAATAATAATAATAATAATAATAATAATAATAATAATAATAATAATAATAATAATAATAATAATCTGGAATAGGGCTACCGTCACTTGCTTATTTCATAATTTATAGTCTAACCATCAGTGCTTCAAAAGTAACCAATCACACAGTCAGACCCAGGCATAATAATGTCAAATTTGTTTTTAATAAACAACTAATAAATGAGGAAAAACAAGACATTCCTCAAACACAAATGAAACAACAAATTGTGCATAGTGGAGTTTCGTTGAGAGACCGTTTCCTTTTTGCTGCGTGTTGTGTGCAGGTGTTCACAGAAGGTATCACCAACCAGCTGATGGCTTGCTACACGGGCTGCTTGTGGTCGGGAGACGTGGTGCTGGTGCGAGTGTACGGCAACATGACGGACCTCTTCCTGGATCGCCGCAAGGAGATGGAGATGTTCCAGACGTTTCACCAGCACGGCTGCGGGCCCAAACTCTACTGTAGCTTCGAGAACGGCATCTGTTACGAGTTCATGCAAGGGGCGGTGCTGGAGGATTCTCTGCTAGCACAGCCGCACATTTACAGGTAGCCTGTTTTTGTTGGTGTCATTTGTTGTATTGGCCAATTATTTTTTTTAAAGACCGCCATGTGGGCTAAACCAGAGACATGGGTATTTTTTTGTTCGGGCTGGGGAAAAGGCCATTTGAAATGCCTCCCCAGTCCCCACCCAGTCAATACAATGTAATGAGGACCTATCTCTGGGTGCCCTCTCTCTCTCTGGGCCCAGAACAGCTATGCCCCCTTCTAACCCCAACCCTTATCTTCAGGGACGTGCACAGGAATCTCAAAGGGCAGTTGCTCTAACCTGAAGAAAGGGCAACCCCCCCCCCCCCAAAAAAAAACAAAAACAAAAAAAAAACAAAAACCCATCAACAATGAGCGGCCTTCAGAATTTTTAGGAAACTGCACCATGGGTATTATTATTTTTAGTAGTAGTAGTAGTATATTATTGTCATACTTATTAATATTATTTTATTGTATAGTATCCTGAATATGCGTACCATATAACATGCTAGTTTTTAAACATGTAGGCCTATCTATTAATCATATCAGAGATGATCAGCCTTATGCCCATCTGCCCTAAATGTCTCCTGATCCACATTTCCTCATGTGTGGTATGTGGCTGCCCCTAAATTAAATGAAATTATGAGAAAAAGCCTTGATAGTTTTTAAACCTGTATCAGTCACAGAGATGATCAGTCTTATGCCTACCTGCCCTATGTGCAGAGGTCTGTGGCTCTGAGTCATCCTCATCTTAAATGAAATGAAATGATGAGTAAATGAATAGGCTAAATATGAGGATGCTTAAAGGATAACTGCGGTATTTTCAACATTAAGCCTCATTTCCGAGTTGTCTGCAATGTTCTAGAACTCCCCTCACCGTTTTTTTGATGTTTACTGCTGTCTCGGGTATTTGCCAAATTTTGATTCATCCCAACCTGCTTCAGAACGGCAAGTCGCCTGCATGTCCGACCACGTCCTTAAAAGCACCAAAAACGTACATTTAAAAAAAGATCAACTCACCGGAGTGGTTACTGGTCTTCACTGGTCATCCATATCAAATTTTGTTGCGAAAAGATGCTTCTGTCATGTTTTATTTGGCAGGTCGTTCATGCACGAACTATTTTCTTAGCCTTCACACAGCCGTGGATAAACTTCCACTTAGCAGTTGAATCTGATGTGCTACACGCCACACCACTTGATGGCGCCATTGATGTCGATTGTTCATTGTCCTTGAGCAAGTAAATAAATAGAGAAACTAGGCAGTCAGTAATCGGTACACCAGAGAGAGACTGTGTTGGAAAGTTGGAGGAG
The DNA here is from genome assembly GCF_034702125.1 of Engraulis encrasicolus. Classification (NCBI taxonomy): domain Eukaryota; kingdom Metazoa; phylum Chordata; class Actinopteri; order Clupeiformes; family Engraulidae; genus Engraulis; species Engraulis encrasicolus. Next base: position 2,946,063 of record NC_085860.1, read on the forward strand.
CAGATTATATATTCTTTGTAAATTTCTTAGTATTATTTATTTTATTGTTTTTGTATTCGTATCTGTACTACAAACTACAACTACAGCATGTCCTCTTTCCGGTTTCGGTGGCGGAGTAATATCAACGAGCATCCAGTCTTCAATAGAACTCAATGGGATTTACAACATGTCAAATTAAACACGACAGAAGCATCTTTTCGCAACAAAATTTGATATGGATTACCAGTGAAGACCAGTAACTACTCCGGTGAGTTGATATTTTTTGAAAATGTACGTTTTTGGTGTTTTTAAGGACGTGGTCGGACATGCAGGCGACTTGCCGTTCTGAAGCAGGTTGGGATTAATCAAAATTTGGCAAATACCCGAGACAGCAGTAAACATCAAAAAAACGGTGAGGGGAGTTCTAGAACATTGCAGACAACTCGGAAATGAGGCGTAATGTTGAAAATACCGCAGTTATCCTTTAATCAATTAACCCACTGTCATCTTTATAATCCTTGTAGCAGCCAAAGTAGACTTTAAGTTATAAAAAATAGAAATAGTTTAAAAATGGTTAAAAAGATCATTTAATTTGAATTAGAAATTTCATTAATAGGCATATTCCATGATTAAAATGATGAATATTATATAGGAAAGCTAAAACAATAAGAATTCACCGGTTTAGGACATGTGTTGGGTCTTTTGTAGCCTATATTAAAAGTGTGTACTGTCGCTTTAAGAATTGACGAGCCGGCATTTCAGATCGCAAAAGAACCGTGGCGTGGGAGCGAACAGTTCTTATCTGTTGCTCTGAAGCTCCGAGCTTCTCGCAGACTTTATAACTTTTTATTTTCATTACAGATATTTTAGTTAGTTCATGCACATTTTGTAGGCCTATGTCTTGAGAAGAACAGTAAACGTCAGTTATCATGTGGAGTGGATTTATTTCAATTACATGGACATTGACAGTGGAAACAGTATCTTTGGGTCGGAGAATATATCAGCGTAAGAAAAAGCACTTTCCTAGCGGTCTCACCAAGATCAAACCTCTACAATCCTGAAAAAGATTCTCTGCCTCACCTGCACCTGTTCATTTTTTTCGCAGCCAACTCTGCAGAGATGTGCTTCCTTTAGCTAGCCTACCCCCTTAAGTTCTCTCTTGCTTGATAAAACAACATGTCATCTGCATGTTTCTTAGTTGGGTTACCCTTCCACAAAACAACCTGAGCCATGTAAAACGTTGACTGCAAGCTAGCTGGCTGTTGTTTTTTCCCAATATCTGAACGTGGCACACCGGCTGTCAGCCGGATCACTAAACGTCCTAAACTCGAGATCGGCTTTAAGATAGGCCTACATTAATTGTGATCATGTAGTTTAATACTGTGTAGTCTGCTATGTTTCCAGCTCACCTCAGGCCGTCAGGGCAGTCGCTCTACTCCCACGACGGTAACACTTTACAATAATGGTACATTAATTGTAATGGAATAATGTTGGAAGTAATGTATGATTCATGGTGAATTAACACATAATTTATGTAGGCAGTGATGTTTAATCTATTATTAGTCAATGAGGAGTCACTATCGTAGTCATGATGCCTCACCATTAAGTAATTGTGGTACAACCAAGGGTAATTAATGGTGTGAATTACAAGTGTTAATATATCATATATTAACACTGCTGATGAAAATCCTGATATATCGATCGAATCATACATGAATCCGACCTTAATTAATGATGCATGAGTAATAATGGGATAATGTTGTAAGTAATGTCAGCATCACCACTGTGGATAATTTGAAAACATAATATTGCTCTATCCATGCAGGTCTAAATTTATTTAGATAGGCTAGCGTTTCTCAACGGGGGCGGTACAGCCCCCCAGGGGGTGTTGGAGAGCTCTATAGGGGGGCGTTGAGAAGGATCCAGGTGAGAGGGGGGCGGGGCTTAGTCCATTTTATTTTTTAATACTAAGGGGGGCATTGGCAGGCTTATGATCAGGTCAAGGGGGCGTTGGGAGGCTTACGATGAGGTCCAGTGGGCGTTTCCTTAAAAAAAGGTTGAGAACCACAGAGATAGGCTATTAAAAACTGGACGCAAACAAAACACAAAAGATTGGTCTTCACACCCCTGACTCGTCACACTCAATTCGGAGTCACAGGACTCGAGTCTCTGATGACATTACTTACAACATTATTCCATTATTACGCACACATCATTAATTAAGGTTGAATTCATGTATGATTGGATCAATATATCAGGATTTTCATCAGCAGTGTTAATATATGATATATTAACACTTGTAATTCACACCATTAATTACCCTTGGTTGTACCACAATTACTTAATGGTGAGTCATCATGACTACAATAGTGACTCCTCATTGACTAATAATAGATTAAACATCACTGCATACATTAATTATGTGTTAATTCACCATGAATCATACATTACTTCCAATATTATTCCGTTATTATTCATGTACCATTATTGTAAAGTGTTACCCCCACGACATCTTTGACATATTTTGCGTCTCTGCCCTGGTCGCATGCATGCTTGCTCCCGCCACCCTCCCATGTAGAGCTGCGCGTGCCCCCCGCAACGCGCATGCTGCCCCTCCCTTTGCCTATCTCTCGAGGTGCAGGTGAATCTGAATTTGAAAACCTAATTTAGGAAGCTTCAATCAAAAATACGAATTGCAAAGCAAGTCAATTGAAACATGAAATCTTAGCCTATTTTTCCGAGGCATATCTACAGCTGGCTGTTGGGTTTTTTTGCTACCTAAACGTGGCGCTGGCTGGCTGTCAGATGTATGATAACTAAAAGTTCTTAACTCAACATTGTATTAGAGAGGTTGATTGTGAGCATATTTTGTTCCCTAATATGTAGACTGTGTGTAGGGCTCTAGCCGACACCCAGGCATCTTCAAAATCTTTTGTGTCTCTTATAGGCGCTCAAGCGCCTGTCGCGTGCCTTCTCCCTCCCCACCGGAGTTGTTGCGTAGGCCTACTTCACATCGCTCGTGCCCATTCTCGACGGGTCTGATGAATTTGTATGACTGACTTAAGTCTTTATTGTACAAAACTTCAATCAAAATTATGAATTATAAAGAAATCAAATGATATTGAAATATGAAATTATAATTGCCATATTATTTTCCCCTCCCTTGGAAGGGCAATATCAGCCAATGTGGGCAAAAGGGCCGTTGCTCGGGCACCGTGGGCAACTATGCTGTGCACGTGCCTGCTTATCTTCCACATGTTCAATGGAAAACAAAACGTAAATATAAACAAAAAACACACTAAAGGGTACTGAGCACTTTGACTTGAACCACTGGTCTTATTTTTAGCATATTGTCATTGTAAAAATATTTTTGCCACAGTGCATTACGGCATTTAGATCCATCGTATGGGGATGTGTAGAGCTAATTTAATAAAACTATTCGGATATTGTAAAACGAGACCCGAAGTTATAACTGACAGGTCCATTTTAAGGACCATTCATTGGTCCCGACCCAAAATCTGTGGCAGGCAGGCATCCAAGCGAAGTGAGGGGAGGAGGACCCCGTGGATCATCTGGATCATGGGAACTGCCAGCCATCTCTGTGCAAAGACTCATGGCTGCACTCTGTGCCCTTTTTTGTCTATTTGTAGACACTGAGAACAACGGGGGTCTGATAGAGAACAGAGCCATACCAAGACTGCATTCTCAGGAAGAAAAAGGCCTTGTTTTTTAAGCAGGGGTCACGTAATAGATGAGAGAGCGAGGCCACTCCACTCCTCAGACAATCTCTTTGGTTTTGGGTCCATGTAAGGAGGAAGTGTCCATGTTATGCATCAGACACAGCAGCATCCGCAGAGAGAGAGAGAGAGAGAGAGAGAGAGAGAGAGAGAGAGAGAGAGAGAGAGAGAGAGAGAGAGAGAGAGTAGGAGAGAGAGAGAGAGTAGGAGAGAGAGGTGGTGTTTCAGCATGTTTTCTAGAGGTCAACGATAGGATACACTAAATCACAAGTCTCATAATCTCAGCATAATCTCAGAAAAAGCAGATATAATGCATGCTGTCTGTGTTTCAGTTCTTAACATTGTCTTGTGCAATTTTCTGTTTATGACACACTACATGTCTTTGAATCTGTTTTGTTAAATGCAGACTAATTGCTGAAGAGTTGGCAAAGATCCACACTATCAAGCCAAAGGCGGGCTCTCCCCCACAGCCTGTTCTCTGGACCAAAATGTCTCAGTTCCTCCATCTCGTTCAGGATTCTGAGAGTGAGGTGCCAATAGTGAGGTGAGCCGAAGCCTATATCATCACACACACATAATAATGATACTGTCCCAAAGGAAAATAGCACTTGCGAACAAGTGATATTGTTTATTGCTTCCTTTCTTTTTACTTTTTTGAGAAACACATTGAATTGCGTATGAAATGTACAATAAACCTGCCTTCCCTTGCCTTGCCTTCCAAAGATGATCTGACCCTTGTGCAGAGCCGATGTCATACTGTAACCCTACTGTCACCAAAATTGTAATGACCACGTCTTACAGTAATCTTTTACTTAGGGCTCTCTGCAATGTCATATCAATGTTGTCATGATGTAGTTGAGTCTTTAAAAAAAAACTGTGACCCATACAGTAGGCCCAACTTCATTAAAAAAATCTACCTTTGTATTTCAGAAACAATCAAGATGTGTGGGTTTTTTTTACAATTCAGAATGTTGTAAGCTCTGAACAGCCCTTGGGTCATACATCTTACAGAGAAATTTTAACAAATAGTGTTTAGATAGGTCGGCACAGCATTATGCTGGACAATATCATTCTAGTCCAAGTTCAAAACAACAGAGAACATTAAAAAAAACAGCTAATAGCAGACATATTAAGACCAAATGCGAGACAGACAAACAGTCAAAACTACTATATGTATTTAGGCCAGTGGTCAAAACAACAGACAGACAGACAGACATACAGACAGATCATAGTTAACTTTTCTCATTTCAAACAGATTGTGCTTGAGACAATGAGTAGCCACTCTAATGGTGACTGTGTCTGCTGTCACGCAGAGACGTTATTGTGCCAGATTTGATGGTGCGTCTATGTGTGTGTGTGTGTACTGTATGTGTATGTGTGTGTGCTAGGGGACACTACAAAGGCACTGGGGCATTAACTAACTTCCTGGGCTTGTGGTGGCTTATCGGTCAAACATTTACAACTGTTTACTTTAGCCGCTTTGTGTCGGAAGCCCAGGCAGACAAACTGGAGGAGTAAAGTGCAACATCTGCTTTTTGTCCCTCTGTGTCTCAGATGGAGACTATTTACTTGGTCTAGTGGTCAAAGGAGCAAAGTTGCAAGCGACTGGACTTCCTTTGTGGAGCTTTCATTCAGTTCTGTCCTGAAGAAGAAGAAGAAGAAGAAGAAGAAGAAGAAGAAGAAGAAGAAGAAGAAGAAGAAGAAGAAAATGATGATGATGATGATGATGATGATGGGGAGCTACATCAATAGCTATACAATTGTTAGTGACGTTTCAGTAGTAGCACAACAACAACCAGTGCCACTATGTTTTCTTTTTGGTTTCTTTGTTTTAGGTGCACTATCTAACAAGCATATTTATTGCAGCATATTAACCACCAATTATTAATTAATTTATGGGCAATTTAAATGCCATTGCGCGACCCGACGCCTGAACGCAAAAAAATGTTTGACCCACAAAAGCATTAATGAACCTCTGCATCTCTAGAGGTGAAGTTGATTGAAGATCACCCCTTATCATGGCAACAGGACACAAACAAAGGGTCAGGAAGAAGCTCCTTCGACTGCATGAAGGAAAATCTTCAGGGCATACAGCATTTTCTTGGTCTTCCTTTACCATATTGCAAAGGAGATGAGGGCATACTAGTTTGCATGGAAATGTAGCCTACACTGAGAACTTCAAAGTTTAAAGGTTCAAATGTTTGAATTGGCACTGATGTGTTGGAATTTTGCACTTTGGACATCTCACTTTTCTTCTTGTGAATCTGAAACCAGGTTACCCATCACTAGGTCCTTACTTGTCCGTCCGAAGATCAGAGTGTAAACTCGCTCATCAAGCCATCCTGTATTTCCAGCTGAGATTCAGCTGCAGTGCATTGTTTTCTCCAACAGATGGCAATGGGCTGTAGTGCAAGCACCACGCATAGACCCCTGCTCTTTAAATTAAACTTGTTCATCCTCGTGAGCGACATAAAACCATATTTGTCAGTGAGTGTCTAAAAGTCTTAATACAACTAAAAAAATAAATTAATTAATGAAAGAAAGAAATGCTGTGAAGAAGTGAACATCTGCATGTGTGTTGTGTGTATATGTAGTTGGACAAGGCCGCACCTGCTGACAAGGAGAATAAAAACGGCTCCCCTGCTGGGTCAGCCGTGCAAGCGTCACAGCTGCGGAGGGAGCTGCTAAAGAAATGCTCCCGCTGCTTTCATTTCATCCTCTTTAGGCGTCTCAAGATATGTGGAATCCATCTTTGTTTTTGGCTGTTGTTTCATTATAAAGTCATTGTTTTTCAGACACAAGGAGACACAACTACTGTGGGGAGAAATGGAGTCAGCATCAGAAACGTTTATGAAAGTGTCTTTTGTCAATGACTACAGAATAACCTTTTCCATTTATTGCACAGCTCGTGGATGGATGGATATGGCAGAAATTAGTATTGTAAAATAAGCTTTCAAAAGGACATCTTCATGTCACCAACAATGCCATGTTTCAAACTTAACCTTACAGTGATCATTTTGTATGATTTCACACAATGGGTGAATCATTATTTGGTTTTGATTGCTGTATTCAACATACACATTACACCAGAAGCAGTTCTCTTTAGGTAGGCCTACTCTGCTGTATGCATGGATGCCATGAATAGACAGAGGCTACTTACCTACCAATGGCAATTATGTGACATGGTGTATGAAATTAACAAAGTCATCTTACGGAAACTCAATTGAGCCGCACAAATAATCTGTTTTTATCCCGCTCTACCATTGTGCATTTATGAGCACATGCTTTTAACGAGCACTCATTAAAAAGTAATATTCGAGACATTTTTGTAAGGAAGATAAACTTTTTTTAAAATGTATGGACATAAAGGGGGCTGTGTTTGCTTGCTCTCTCCATGCAGTTGGTGGAAAGGTGGTGGTCCACAAGATGGTGAACTTCTGTTTGCTTTTGAGAATAAGAACAAGAAAAGCGCTATTCAGAATCGACTTGACTCTGGAAAAGCAGGGGAGGGAGAGAGAGATTCAGGCAGGGGCTGTGCACTTAGTCAGGAGTGTCGATGAATAGACCCGTAGATGGTCCTGAAAAAAGAGAGCTAGTCCATCCAGCAGTTAGAAAGTGTGTGTGTGCGTGTGCGTGTGCGTGTGTGTGCACGTGCGTGCGTGTGTGTCTGTGTGTGTCTGTGTGTGTCTGTGTGTATGTCAACACGTTTGTGCCTGTGTCTGTATGTCAGTTTCTCTAACTTATTTGGATTCCTGTTTCAAGTATAATTGTAGGCAAAGGAGTGCAATGCATCCTCCGTGATTCTCCTCCGTCTTAAAGAGGGACACATTGGAGTAATGTTTGTCTGTGCATGCAGGACTACATGAGAAAGCCTTGGTCTTCTGTAAACAGGAAACCTGTTTCGTTTTCATTTTATTGTGCCGTCCTCCACAAGCAGCTCTAAATTACATAGACGCCTGTGTACAAAGCTATGACAACTGTTTGTCCCTGGGCATAAATAGGTAGGAGTGTTTAAAAGACACCACTTTTCCCCCCTCGAACCAAAAAGATGCATGAAAATCATTAGAATTGCCACAATATTTGTGAAGTACTTACAGGTGTTTTTTTTTTCTCTGACGCACGTGGGAGAGGAGCAGCTTCCACATCTGATGTGGGAGTCTCAGGATGAATTTTGAAGCTCTTCTGTTTCCTCTTGCAAACATATTTTTAACCCATTTAACATAAACACCTAGAAGTACTTTAGGAGTGAAGGTGTATAATTAAGGAACGCCTAGGTTTATAGGAAATCTGTAAAAATGTGCTTACTTAATGATGAGAGTGTGTGATTATTTCATTATTTGATTATCTCCAAATCCGTCACTGCCTGTTCTGTTGTTTATCCTCTCACAAACAATGGTTTGCCCAAAAATAACAGATGCATGCTTGCCTCGCACACACACACACGCGCGCGCGCACGCACACGCACACACACGCACACACTCTCTATAGCATAGTAAAGTATTTTTTATATTATGATCCTTGTGTCCTGTAAAATTGTGTGTGTGCATGGTCACCTTGGTTACCTGACAATCCACCCTCTCTCTCAGTTCCATGTGCCTGCCGGAAGCTGCCAGCGTGGATGCTCTGCAGAGTGAGATGACAGAGTTAAAAAGGCGTCTCGCTCACGTGTACTCCCCAATAGTGCTGTGTCACAACGACCTCCTGACAAAGAATATTGTCTACGATGACAGAAAAGGTGGGTCGATAAGGCAGAGAAACTGGTACTGAAAGTGAGAGACTGCGAGTAAATATGGATGTTCTGTGCTGCTGGGTTCAAACCATTTCTCAAAAGTACATTTCAGAACAGAATGACTGCTTTTGCACCTAGCACTTAGAAAGATATTACCATAGTGCCATATTTGAATCATTTTGACATCAGATTGCTGTACCACCAGGACCATACCAAAAAAATAAGAAGTGACTCTGTCAGTGATTTGTATTTCCAATATCACTGAGCCCATACTGACCATAGCTGTTGGCAACTTTCCTCTTTCAGGCTCTGTGAGCTTCATAGATTATGAGTATGCCGATTTCAACTATCAGGCCTTTGACATTGCCAATCACTTCAACGAATTTGCAGGTAGGCAACAAATACACATACAGTATAAACTGCATATAAATGGTGAGCACAAATGATGTTGGTTTGTAAGGACTACTGCATGTTGCAGGTGTGGGTGAGATTG
>NC_085860.1:2960000-2980000 GCF_034702125.1 Engraulis encrasicolus
AAGAAGAAAAGAGTTGGAAGTATTTTATTCCATCATTTATTTCATTACCTAATGAATCTCAGTTTACATCAGGCGACCCCATAGAGCAGAGGTCATCTTGCGTAATAGCTGAGATGTTGAGAACTTCAGAGGCACTGTGTCTGCACCAGAGGAGGCATACTTCTCCAAATCCAAGAACACATCTCTAATGGAAATCATACTACCGAAGGGGTTGAAGGGGTTGACATCTTTGGGTTGAACTTATGGTCCCATGAACATTGACTGCTACATGTGTAGGAACAAACATATCTGCATCCAATTTCCTCTTTGTGACACAAAACAGGGAGGGTAACTCCTCTGCTCCTCTTTGCTCAACATTATTCACTGTTATGTGTTTTGGCACCACCTGTTAACATGTTTACATTTACTTCCATAAGATGATGGGTCATAAAAGTATGCTATGGTTTAAAAAAATGTTACAGGAAACAGTGGTGTGGCAAGCAGTTATGATTAAAAAAAGCTTGATGTTTTTCATCACACGTATTTTAGGATCTTTTTTATTATTATTCTGACATAACAATGTCACAGAACTTAAATCTTGTGACTCTTTACTTGAAGAAAATGGCAAAACTGTCAACTGACCAACCTTCTTCCCTTTATTACCACTGCTAGTACAACAAACTAGCCTAGCCTTTTCTGAGAGTGTAGTTTATCGTTTGATTCTTGTCACCTGTTTATGTCTTTTCAGGCCTCACACTTTTTGTGGGGATTATGGGCCATATTCCAGGCCAGGCATTCAACTATCAACTTTGACTTTGTACAGTAAGTCTTTGATTATTTACTATCATTTCCTCACTAGCTAATTGTCTTTTACTTGTATTATCTCCCAGACCCTCTATGACTCCCTCTAAAATCCAAATAGGCCTATATGTCAAATGATACATATATCATTTGAACAGCTTTTCCAAGTCTTCAAGGAATAATAATTTGTTTGATGATATTGACCTCCTCTTACTGTAATTGCATTGCTAAACCACACATGCTAATTATTTTTGGAATCTGTAGACTAGTAATTCTATGTTCTTGGTTTCTCTGTTGAAGTTAAATAAAGTGTGTGGCAATATTCCTTCACTGGACAATAGAGACCTGCAGCATACACATTTCCACACAAGAAAAGAGTACTGTATGATGGACTTCCATCCATAACTGAGGAGTTGTGCTTATGTCTCCCTCTTGTCTTTTCAGATATGCTAAGGCCAGATTCCAGCGTTATTTTGAGAAAAAAGAAGAGTATTTTGGGATGTAAACACAAAACACTTTGTGCAATGATGTTACAGTTCTCATTTCGTTTTTTGTACCAGGTTTAACCAGGTCACTATGCATCACACATTTTCATTGTTATAGGCTATCTGAATTTCATTGACTAACCACATTTGCCTACAATCTATTCTTGAAAGTGAAATCTCTCTGTGAATTACTTGGGCTGTCCATATGTAAAGCAGTATAAACTTTATGACATTAGAAACTAATACTTTATGGGGAAAAACATACTGAACTTTTGCATGCACTGCACTTTGGGTGAAGGACTGGAAAAGGCTTACTGTAATCTGAAAGACGTAAAGCCATCTAAACAAAGATAACCTTAACAAACACACAAGTCACTGCTGTTTTTTCAACGGTTATTGAACAAATTTTCATCCGCTTACTCAATGGATTGTGTTGAAACTCACCATGGATCACTGCTACAGAGTGTTAATCGTGCTAAAGGCAGTATTTTATGAGGTCATCACTGCGGGTTGTGTGTTCAAACCTCTTGACAGGCACAGTGCTAACTACTGTATACATTGCCAGTATCAAAGAACTCAATGCCTTTGATGCATTTCTCACACTGTATTTCAGACATGTTTGAAGTGTCTAAATTGGTTTTAATCATATGCTATTGCTTTGAAGTAAAAAAAAATGTTTAAATGAATTTTTTGCCACAAAAAGATATGCCCAGAAGGTTACAAATCTGAATTCTACAGATCATACTTATCAGTTTCAAAAGGACAGAAAAAGTTGCTGATTGAACGTATGAAGAATATCTAGTTAACATCACTTGGATTGCGTGCCAGTCATTCACATTTTTTCTGAAGTTCAAACTCATCTCGTATGTACAGTAACAACTGACTGATGCACAGGTAGTGCAAGCACCACAAAAACACCAGTTTAAGTTCAAATTCCAAAGTCTTTATTTTTCTGATTGTCTTTTGATCTCATTGTTTTAGAGCCTGTAGAGGCTAATAAATACAACAAAATGTTATTATACACTAAATAGCTTCAAATACAATATTTAACACAAATCTGTGTTTTTTGCATGTGTGTCAGTGTGTGCGTGTGTGTGTATGTGTGTGTGTGTGTGTGTGTGTGTTACAGTTGAAAGAGGCTGACTAAACACGCCCCGACAGGCAGCACTGGAGCATTGAAACTCATTCATTCTGTTTTGAAATGAAAATGGTCAATGGTATACAATGAGACAAATTGCCAGAAATTCAAAGAAATTCAAAATTGTGTGCATTTTAGTCACAACCCATGTGTTGTTTTGTAGAGCGTTTTTCACATTAGTCAGAATTTGTTAAAAATACACTTTATATCCAGTGCTTATAACACTTATAATATTAAAACAGTCGCTACAAAGGTTCAATATATATTTTTTGTTTTTACCTGTTTTCAAAGTCAATGACACAATGCCATCTTTGATCTTGAACCAGCATAACAATATTTGGCACAGACGTGAAAAATGTACAAATTCCAAAAAAACAAACAAAAACAAAAAAACAAAAACAAAAAAACAGCCTACAAACACTGCTCTATGAACAAAAACAATGTAAAGAATTTAAAATAACTTACCATTATTCAACTTGAAATAAAAAAACTGCAAACATTAATTTAAAATACCCCCCTCCCTCCCTCCCTCCAAAAAAGTAGAAAATATTAAGACTATGAAAACTATGGCCAGAAGCAAAGTCCTCCATGTCACGGCCTGCCACCCATCACACACATACTGCATGACATTTGGCAGCAAAGTAGCCTGATTAAAATCCAGTCATTTCAGTCCAAATCACTTCAAAACAGATGAAAGGTACGGATGATTATACACATCCTTCTGAATGACCATCACTGATGTTATTTTTGGAGAAGATGCAACCAACGAAAACTCAGGAACTACTGCACTTGCACATAGCCATTTTTCTAAACCGTTCTAATGTTGTAATATTTTAGTTTATGATATGTTTTCCTGCAGTGTTTGGGGGAATATGACAGCACAGCCATCGATATGCTGCCTTCTTTATGCACCACGTATAAATTCCTCTTAAATGGTTGCATTTGGTTTAAGACTTTATATTTCTAAGAATATGGTGTTGACATACTGCAACTGTGTCCCCCTGGCCTCAAGATCTGAACCTCTGATGGGACACCATGACGACACCATGCGGATCACATGATATGACTGTAAGGCATTGCCCTCCTACCATGCAGCCATCACAGAGAAAAAAGAAAACTGGCAACAATCCTGAGAAATTAGGCTGGAATTTCATTAGGCGATTGTGCTGTTCAATGCCGTCACAAATAATAAATCATATCATTTTCTTTCCCCACCATACTGTTCTTGGCACCATAACAAATCTTTAACAATAATAATAATAATAATAATAATAATAATGAAAAACATAATGAAAACAAATGGGATTGAACTGAACGTCAACCTAATATAAGTAACCTAATTTCCCCATCCTCCCCTTGCTTTTTAAATAGTTCATTTCAAAACACATTCACAAGCTGGCACAACATTCCTGAGTGAGCAAAGGAACCCCCATTGCATAACATTAATATTAGAGGTCAATGGGGAGCATGAGTAATTTTTTTAGACTGAAAAAGCAATACTTTTATTATTTTTAAATACTATGATTTAAGTTTCAAGTCCTGACAGTACAAGGTTTTAATAGGCTACGACTTGATTATGAAAAGTGTCCATGAGGCAAAAAAAGAACAAAAAATATATATGTACATGAAAAGGATTAAATAAAATTAAAAACAACCTAACTTCACACATTGAGAAATGTCTTAAGACCAACAAACAGATTAAGACTAATAGCCTCAGATGCATGCAATCTTTAAGAAAAAAAACACAAACAAAAAATACAAGTTTGTTAGCTGAAAAGTGTCGTCTCTTCGCCCTGATTCTGACTTGGGACCAGTCAGAAGTAGGAGCCCCTGAGAGACGATGAGCTTGATAAACTAGTGATGGTCAGAGCCAGAGCAGGAGAGGGCTCAGAGGAGCTGACTAGGTAGCCTCATGCCCTAAGCCCGGGGTGGGCAATTATTTTGACCCAAGGGCCAACTTGGGTATAGAATATTGACAGAAGGGCCAGACGTCGCTGCCAACTTGCCTGTCTCAATGATACAAAATAGTGTATGCTGACAAAACTTGTCAGCTTTGCCGTTCCTGCACATTATAATGAAATGTATTTTCATGTACCTGTGTACCATGATGTTTTAAGTAGCCATTTCAAAAATGTTGAGTGACTATATGAATTTGGATTTTAAAGTTGTCTGTCTTAAAAAGGCTCTGCGGGCCAGATGAGATGGCTCAGCGGGCCGCATGCGGGCCCCGGGCCTGAGTTTGCCCACGTCTAAGCACACACATAGGAGCATTGGAGACTCTGGGTTCCATGAATCCTCCAAGGGTCTGTTTCTCAAACAACTTTTTTCCTACCATAGTATTATGCAAAACCTCTAAAACAAAGCACTCTAGAATCTTTGTTACTATGCAACTTTGCACCGTACTTGTGTACCCCGGAGCGAGGAACTGAATCATGTTTGTGTACATACAGATTTCAAGAGGTGAACATGACAGCCCAGCTGCAGAAAGTAAAAGTCCTGCCACATATTTATTCCAACGAAGCCACTGAAGCATATGACCCTGATAAGCGTAACTCTTAAGCTAAGTGGATAAGCTAAATCATGTAATCAACGGCGTGAAGAGTAGTGGCAAAGCTGAGCAAATACATGGCAGGTCTTTCTTGGCCAGGTGTGTCCTTCACTGATATGTTTTCATGATATATATGATCATCTTCACTTATGGAGATGTGACTGGCTAATCTTGTAGAGGTCTACCTCCCCTCTGGCTCAATAAGTTTGGTCATATTGGTAACTATATTTGGGACGTGTGAATCAGCCCATTTAAGACATACTCCTGAAAACCTGGACCAAGTGTTGACTTGACGCCTAGATGGCGCCACTTAAGACAAACACCAAAGGAGCTAGGTTGCACCAACAACCTTGAGAGCTTTTAGAGGTTGAAGATTTCACCTTTCACCCAAAAAGGATTCTTCCATTCTGAAAGTTTCCCTTTAGATGACAGTTGAAACATCTTCAAGCTGCAAAAAGAGCTCCGGATTAATAGCACATAGCTCCCTTGGCTTGCACAACCTGGATGAATGAGAATCTTCACAGACACCACTGAATTCAATGGCTAGGTGACACAAAGCTTAATGCTTAGATGGTGACTTGTGCTTGACAGGTGAGGTGAGTGTCATTAGGGTAAGAGGGGCACTAGGGGGTGGGGTGCTGGGGAGTGGGACGCTGGCTTTGTCCTCTGTTTCGGTTGGTTGGTGAGAAAATCCCAGAACAGTCTAGGACCAAAATCCAACCCAATCAAGCTCCTCTTCTTATCTCAATTCACTTCCATGCTCTATCCAGGCCCATCTGACCCTTTAAGTGTTGCGCGTTAATGTGGGTTTTTTATGTGTTTGAGGTTGCACACCCAGCCAAGCAAAGCCAAGCTCAGGATCGGATCGAACTTCCAGCATGAATCTCAGTTGGCGGCGACTTGCTCCCGCGTCTCCGTGTCACTGCTGTAGTCTGATTTGGCCTCGTTCTCAAAGTCGTCGTACATGTCCATGTCGTCCTCCCCCCCGTTGATGGTCTCTGCGGCCGCCCCCAGGCTGCTCGGCTCCAGCTTCACCCCGTAGGTGCTCTGGATGACAGGGATAGCCGGGTCGGGGCTGGCCGAGGCGCTGGAGCAGTCCGACGTCATGTGAGGCGGTGGCGGGGTTGGCGGCATGGCGATGTTACCTGGATATAGCGCAGCTGGACTCGAGTTGACAGGCATCTCGTGGGTTTGAGGCCTAGGGAAGAGAAGAGTGAAAAATATGGTGTCAACTAGATCATCAACGTATTTGATGCACATATTATGCTCTGAGGAGGTTGGTATAGAAATGCTACTCTGATATACAGTGCGTATACATTATGACAAGCACAGGAATGCTGCTGCGCACTGTGCAGAGCACCCGTACCATACACATGGGGGACCAGGTTAGAGTCCGGCGGCCGTTTCCCAGCCCTACCCCATCTTTTTCTCCTCACTACTTTCCTGTCACATCTGCACTATCCTGCCATAATAAAAGGTGCGCAAAGCCCAACAAGTACCTGAATACTGTACATCACACCTATATAACCTTACTTTCTTCGTCCTTCTGTCTCTCCTTGTTTCTTACCCCATGTTAAAAAACTGCCTCATCTCCTGTCGTCTTGAGCGCATCATCTGCTTGTATTCGCTGATGCGCAGCTTCTTGCCGTCGATGATGCAGGTCCTCTTGGGCCGCGGCTTGTACTTGTAGTTGGGGTACTTCTCCAGGTGGATCTTGCTGAGGCGAGCCTGCTCCTCATAGTAGGGCTGCTTCTCCTGGTTGGACATGGCTTTCCAGCGAGAGCCTGCAACCACCACAGACAGCCATGTTAACACAATATTTTCTGTACACCGTCATTTCTGGACTATGAGCCGCTACATTATTTGTCATGCTCTGAGCCTTGCAGCTTACAGTAGATGTTCCACAATGCAACTAATATGTTGATTATTACGTGAGGGCAGTAAGCTTCAGAGTTTATGTTTTGTAAATCTCATACAGAGGTACGGTATGACCTAGGATGTATACAGCATGTGATATATACACTGTACTGCTGATAGTAAGACTGATAATTGCTTATAATGGAGGCCTATCATTCATATGCATTGGTAAATGTCATGTACTATATTGGTATGGTCCAGAAGTTTCAAGCAAACATTACCTAACACATTGTCATTATTATTATTATTATTATTCTTATTCTTATTATTATTATTATTTATTCTTGTTTTTTACAACTATAATTATAGGATGTATGCAACAATGGTTTGGCTGTCATGTTTTGTCAGTATAAGAGTATCACAAATATTTCCCTGTTGCGAAACAAAGAGAACCCAAAACCATCCATGATCAACAAATTTGTACAAATGCCAAGCACAACCAGCAACTCTGTGGATCTGCTCTAACAACACCAACGAGTGCAGTTACTGTAAAGACCGGTCAAAAACCTTGTAGCCTACACCCAAGAAAATGAAATGGCTGTCTGTCCATCCATCCAGCCATCCATCCAACCGAGTAGCTCCGCAGGGCCACACAGAACACAAGAACGGGAGAATTCCAGAACTCTGGCCCAGTTGTTTACCGAGGTTTATCTGAAGCCCCTTCTTCAGGAAGCACGGCATGATGAGGCCCATTCCTCACCCGCCTGACACACTAACCTCCTCTCCAGCTGTGTTATTGTAGTGGCCGGTAAAGCACTCAAACATACACGGGGAGCAGGCAAACGCCCCCACCGCCTCAGTTTATCTCAGGCCTGTTAGGAGCTTGTTCTGTTGATTTCTTCTTCTGTGCCCGGTGAGGCCGCAGCACTGTGTGTATTGTGTTCATGAAAACAGTGCTGGATTTGATCCAGTTGGTTAGTCTCGCTCTTTTTACAGAGCGGGGCTGTGTGCGATTTTTTTTTTTTTTTTTTTGCTGGCGTAACTGGAAGGGGCCCCTGATTAAAAAAAAGTGGGGGTACAACAGAAGAATAGCATTTTGGGTCCAATTTATATGGGTAATAAATGAATATCAATAGTGTCCTTAAGGGGCCCAGAGTCAATGCTTGGCTTTTGGAATCATTCTAACACCACCACCCTGCACCGCCTACCACCCCACCTCACCCCACCTCACCCCACCCAACTCTGTCCCTGATAACTGGCCTCAACACTGTTACATTTCTCTGTGGCTTTCCATTCCAGAGTGGCCATGCCCTTGCATACACTCAGAACTCAGGACCCCCCCTTTTTTGCACAGTGCTCTGCTTCTCTGCTTGTCGTTGATGGGACAGTGTGGTGCTTTTTAGTCCAGGGCTGCCACCTAAAGCTCCAACTCACCCCCCCAACCAACTCTCTAGCTCTCCAACGGTGGGGGGGTGTTGTGAATGAAAAGTCTGTTTCTGGAAGCTATTAACAGAGAGCTTTTAACCTGCACGCATCCATCACTGCTGCCATGGCGCGGCACAGCAGTGGGTCTGTACATGAAGGCAGGGGCCGAGGCCTCCCGGCTGGAGGCCCGACATCGCCACTCACTTAGGACAGAGCAAACACCGCCCTGGCTTTCATGTCTTCCGGCCCCTGCTTGCACACTCGCTCGCACTGGCACTCGCACACGCACACGCACACACACACATGCACACACATGTATGAAAGTGCACGCACACACTCACAAAGACATATACACACATAGAGACATACACATATGCTGACAAACTCTCTCTCTCTCTCTCTCTCTCTCTCTCTCTCTCTCTCTCTGTCTGTGTCTCACACACACACACACACACACACACACACACACACACACACACACACACACACACACACACACACACACACACACACACACACACACACACACACACACACACACACACACACACAGACCACCTTCCCTGAACTCAAATAATAAAAAAACACCTGACTTTGAGTGGGCCTGGAAAGCTACAAGCAATTCCACACTGTTGCTATTGCTCCACGGTCATTATTCACCAGCGCCAAGACCAAAAAGGACACGCACCGAAAGAAGACTGATTTTCACTTCCATAAATACAGCAAACGTATAAAATTCTTAACCCAATTCCAATTTCTATTCCATTGTCTGTCGAAGACTTGACAAATAAAGCTCATCTCATATCGTCTCATGCAGTAGTATATTCCTGGATTTGCCACTATGCACAGTAAAAGGTTCATTTGTGGGTATTCCTCTTGAGAAATGCCTGTCTTGTATTTACCTCAGCAGGACACAAGAGGGTGTAAAGAATGTATCTGTGTCGCCTCGTCACACAGCCAACTCTATGCCTGCAAGCTGCCATTTACTGTAGCTGCCAAATTGCCTACTTGTTTACTATAATAGATGGTGCTCTTCAGTATTGTGCATTGCTTGAGGGGTAATGAGGGGATATACACATCTTTACATATTCCTAATCTTAGGATTTGAACAATTTCCAATCACAATCATTTGAATCAAAATAATTAAAGCGATACATTTCCAAATGTATAGCAGCATATTCGTGAGACTCTTGTCTTTGCCTTTGTGTGTGTGTGTGTGTGTGTGTGTGTGTGTGTGTGTGTGTGTGTGTGTGTGTGTGTGTGTGTGTGTGTGTGTGTGTGTGTGTGTGTGTGTGTGTGTGTGTGTGTGTGTGTGCGCGCGCGTGTACGTGTGTGTGTGTGTGTGTGGTCGTGGTTCGAGTTCCAAGTTGGGCTGAGTCCCGAACGCCTTTCCCTTCCAAAATCCAACATGTCTGTCTGCCTGATGGAGACAGTGGCGTCTCGCTCTCTTGCTGCACTTACCCAGGATCTTGCTGATGTTGGAGTTGTGCATGTCAGGGAAGGCCTGGAGGATCTTGCGCCTCTCGTCCTTGGCCCAGACCATGAAGGCGTTCATGGGCCGCTTGATGTGGGGCTCGTTGCTGTGCCTCCCACGGGCCTCGCGGAACACCCGCGCCTCCACCGTCCCAGCGCCCCCTGCCGGGCACAAGTAAAAAAAAAACAATTTAGCTGTTTGGTTACCTTGGTTACTTTCAAAACAGAAACTAAGGGATACGATTTGCCTGACTCAATGAAGAGTCTGTCAAGCTTAATTTGGATAGCCCAATTAGATGGTATTGTAGGTTAGATACAACCTTGATTGTTTATAAAACTATGTGTTGAAATGAAAGGTTGAGTTTGATTGATTGTTGGGCAGTGAATAATCAAATAGTCAACAGAATTAAACAGAATATCAACAAACCACTTGCAAAGACTGTGTGGTTAGACTATCCAGGTTAAGTGGCAATATATAATCTTTCATAGAAAAGTGTGGTTAGCTGTGAGGGAAAATGGTTGTTAGTTTCACATTGATTGACTACTCCATATATAGTAGATTATTACCACAAAAAGGTGCAAAAACTACTTAAAAGTTAAGGCCACATTTTTACATTCATAACAGGTGGTTGTTTTGTGTGTGTGTGTGTGTGTGTGTGTGTGTGTGTGTGTGTGTGTGTGTGTGTGTGTGTGTGTGTGTGTGTGTGTGTGTGTGTGTGTGTGTGTGTGTGTGTGTGTGTGTGTGTGTGTTTTATGTGTGTGTGTGTGTGTTTGTGTGTGAGTGCTGAGAGAAAGCGATGGGGGGAACAGTAACTAGGCTGGGGACTCCTTCTCTCCTCTCTGCTCCTCAGTGACGGATAAACAGCCAATCATCAGCACACACACAGAGGCACAGGACAGGGAGAGAGGAGAGAGGAGAGAAGGAGAGAGGGAGAGAGGGAGAGAGGGAGAGAGGGAGAGAGGACACAGACAGAGGGGGAGAAGAGAGACAGACAGGCGGAGGCAGAGAAAGGGGCCAAGTCAGGGGAGAGAGAGACCGCGCCAGAAAAAGGGGTGACTCAAACGAAGGCACCGGCAGAGAGAGAGAGAGAGAGAGAGAGCGAGATAGAGAGAGAGAGAGAAAGAAAGAGAAAGAGAGAGGTGGACGGAGGTTGGGGGGGGGGGGGGTGGTTGGGCGGCGGGGTTGCTCAGAGACAGAGGCCGAGGCAGATACATATCTGTGTCTGCGCCCTCCTTGTTTACGGGTCCTATTTCAAACTAAGGCATGATGGATACGGCGGGCCCCTGTAAACACCAGTGTTTATGGGAAACAGGTGCTTGAGGTGCTGGGGAAGAATGTTAAGTCTGTTTGTTTTTGGGGCTAGCTGCTGATGCATTCTGTTTTGGCACAATGTAAATTGTCTGGGATGAAGACCGCTGGGGGATTTTTCTTCTTTTTTTTTGCTCAAGTTACATTGATGCTAAATGAGTCAGTATGATAACGAGTGGAAGCATCTGAGATGTTTAGAGCTACCTTTCTCTAGTGAGCCTTTAACAAAGTCAAGCAAATACCGAAAAGCAAAGATCAGGTCATTTGAAGGGGCTACTGTATTGGAGATTAAATACAGCCCAGACGTAAATCTAAATTGAGGAACTGTATTTGCAATGTGGATATCGTCAATAACAATAACAGAATATTTGAACTTCAATACTAGTTTTGCCTTACAGCGGGCAACTTATTTCATAGAGTTTTGATGCTGATTGCAGTGCAAGCTTTGGCCATAAATAATCCTTCATACAGCTTCAGCACCTTTACACGACATAAACAACATGTAACAATGTCGCCTTGATACAGAGTTAAAAAAAATGATGCAGTGTTAATTTAACACTCAGACCAGGGATGTCAAACTCAGGCCCCGGGACCAAATCTGGCCCATAGACTCCTTTTTATTAGACTGTCAAGATCATTTCAAATGTGTATTACAGGTGGTGCACATACACCATTAATATACAGCGTAAAAAGATTTGAACATGAAATTCGGTGTCACTAGAATACGAGTGGGCAAAGGCTAGGGAAACAGCTCACACTCATATGCAACAGAATGCAGTGCAGGCACATTTGAACTATGATGGGAATCTGTTGGTGAAATTTACATATGAGTTTGTATGTATGCACAATTGGAGTTCTTTAAAACAAAACAATTGATTCGGCTCAACTTTGTCCCAGATTTAGAATTTCACAATGTGTCAATTTGAGTTTGACACCCCTGACTTAGACAGTGCTCCTCTGGGACCAAATACACTCTAGATGATGTTAAACTGACCCTCTATGTGTAGAAGTAACACTGCAAAATGTGCTGTGTAATAAAGAGCAGGAAGGACTCACCCTCCAGGTCCTCGGGTCTGGTGAGGTCGATGACTCTGTGTCCCATCTTCATCTCCTCCCCCAGTTTACCCAGATGTTGACCCAAGCTCTCAAAGTGGGCACGCGCCTGCAAGACAGGGAGCCAGAAGTCAGCCACAACTCAACCAGAACAGGACAGTGAAAATGCATTTGAGCTGTTTTACGTACACAGTAAATAATTTTGCAGTCATAATTCAACTCTTCCCGTACCGAGCCGTATTCAAAACCCTTTGATAGTTTGTCTTACAGTATTCTGTAAATGTTGAATCAACCGTGACACACATGTACTGAACAGAGATTGCTTTGTCATCTGCTAAAATGTGGGGGAATTCTTAGAGATCCATTTGTGTCAGTGAGTGTTGGTGAGTATTTTTACTGGGGTTTTTTAACCTTAAGTGGATCAACAACATATTTATTTTGCTGTCTGCTTGGGATGCATCAGTGACCACAAGCAAATGATAGCCCAAAATGACTGACTCTGACTAAGAGGCAATTTTGTTGACTGTGGATGAGTGGGTTTATCAGATACGTCAATAAAGACACACCGCACTGACCATTTCCTATAAGAGAAAAATACAGATACAAAAACAACTACTGCCAGTTTAGTCTTTATTTCACACACATGCCTAAAATATTTGGTAACAGTTTATTTTATGGTTCTTTTTTAGTGTATCTAAAAGTACCAAACAAGTGACATTGCATACATACACTGCACATGTAATAAGAACCCTAACCCTATGGTGCTGTAATGTTCTGAATTGAATGTTATGTTTTGATACACACTTTGTTACACTGTATCTAATCAATGCCACAGGGACAGTTAAAGTGCAACACAATACTTTTTGCCTTCATTTCAAAAAGTAAAACATGAAAACCGACTGTAATATGTCTTCAGACTTTTAAAACCTCTACAAAGCACAAGTAACACAGAAAAATGCAAAATAATAACAATATGCGGTTTATGGTGATACAATGTTTTAAAACGTATGAATAATAACACTGCTATTAATGGGAAAGACATGAAAGACCAGAGATACAAAACCAAGACGGCAGGATGGAAGGAACACAGTAGAGAGAGAGAGAGAGAGAGAGAGAGAGAGAGAGAGAGAGAGAGAGAGAGAGAGCAGGGAGAGAGAGAGAGCAGGGAGATAGCAGAGAGAGGAAAGTGAGTGGCGTTTGGTTGTGCAGCGGGCCCTTGTTTTACTCCTCTGCTCTGCTCTGGCGGCTGCTCTGCTCTGCTCTGCTCTGCTCTCCCAGTAAGCAGCCACTGCCTCTGATTAGCCCAGCGGAGTGGAGTGGAGCGCCTGATGCCTCAAACGAGTTCAGCATGTACTCCACCAAGCCACAACTAAAATTATAAACGGCACACTCCAAGCTGCAGTGGAAAAAAACAGCGGCCAACAAAAAAAGGTATACTCCCTGCCCTCCCTGTCGTTCTCTCTTTTTCTCAATTTCTTTTTCTCTCTTCCCTTGTATTTTCTTTTTGTTTCTCTCTATCTCTTTCATTTAAAAAAAAATCTCTAACCACCATCTCCATCTCACTGTCTTTTCCTCTTTCCTCGATCTTGCTACCTCTCTTTTCCTCCCTGCTTCTCTCTTTCCCCCTTCTCAATTTCTCTTCCGCTCACACTCCCTCTCAGCCCCTCCCTCTCCTTCTCTCTCTCTCCCTCCCTCCCTCTCTCTCTCTCTCTCTCTCTCTCTCTCTCTCTCTCTCTCTCTCTCTCTCTCTCTATGATTTGGTGGCAAGAGGAATTTTGTTTGACAGGGCAATGGTTGCAGTGTGAAGTCATTGGCGTGGTAGCCGCTGGCAGGGCCCATGGAACCTGCAGACGTTTTTATTGAGGGCCCATGTCAGCGCTGCAGAGCAGGCTTTAATCAGCCTGACCACAGAGCAGGGCCCAGCGTGCGCCTCAGGGCCCTCCGCACACACACACACAAGGGCGCGTACACACACACACACACACACACACACACACACACACACACACACACACACACACACACACACACACACACACACACACACACACACACACACAGGCACACACAGGCACACACAAACGCACACATGCAGGCACGCAAGGGCACACACACACACACACACACAGACGCACGCACGCACGCCGCACACACACACACACAAACACACACACACACACACACACACACACACACACACACACACACACACACACACACACACACACACACACACACACACACACACACACACACACACACACACACACACACTGAGTCACAAATACATTCACATGTGTGAATGAAAGTGCAATGCATATACACATGGCCACACATCCAGAGAAACGCCCATGTGCATGCAAGCACAACCACGCACACACATGCACGCAGACGCACAGATGCATGCACGTACACACAATAAGAGGTATCCACTGCAGACAAAACCTCACATTATTTGTGGAACAGACACAAGCGTGCATGCACTGCACTCGCACGCACACACACAAGGGTCTCAATAATATGCCCGGTAAGCATGACGTGAGGGCCCACTGTCAGTGTTTATGGGTGGTTTTTTTTAGCATTCTTCTCATCATTTACAACACTAAAGCTTGGCTGAAAATCCTGACCTTATATCTTGGCCAGGGTTGAGGAGGTTTCTTAGAAGCCACCCATAACAAAGCTTCTCTATTAGCTATTTTAAGTTCTTCAAGGCAGCTAAAGATACTGTTGGGAGACACCAAGGTTAGGGTTGGGCCTAGCCACTGCTTGCTGATCCCTTTTTCCTTGTTGTCAACCAAAACCCATGTTTTTTTCCCTTCTACATGCCTAAAAACAAAATTCAAATAAAAATAAAAAATATCTGTGCTCTGAATTATGGTGCAAAAACCTCATGGCTATGTGAGCCACAATGGGCATTATGTGTTTACACAATGTTTCTCGTCGTTAGATGGTGAAAAATGACCTCGGTTGGCACGGCCTATGAAGCCACAGTGAAATGGCCAAAACTGTGACAGTGTGGTGGAAATGGTAACCAAAGCGTCCTTATTTACAGCATGTCTTTCTGTGTCCATGTGTTACGACAAAAATGGAGCACGGATATTATATATGGACAGAGCATATGTGCCTGCTGGCTATGTGTTGTAATCTCTGGAGGGGAAAAAGAAAATCACAATTGTACTATAGCTAATTCGGATGTCTTTCAGGTGCCACATTTGTTTATACTTATCAATCAAACACTAAGGAGTGCACATCTTAATTAAATGTTTTACCAGTTATTCAGTTTAAATAATTATTGTTCAATTTGAAACATCTACTTGTTATTTATTCAGACATGATACAGTATGCACACTTAATAACGGCGACACTGGCATTGGAAGTGGGGTAGGGGTTGTAAAATAGTGTGGATACTAAGTGACCACTTCAGTGAGTTTTAATGGCATTCAATAATAGACATCACATGCTATAAAGCACACATCAATAAAAGCAGCTTTACTGGGCTTTCCCACAAGCGTGTTGGTTGCGTCCGTCCGTCCACAGTGTTAAGTTTCTGGCCAGCAGCTCCAGTGATGATTACCCCTCTCCTTAATAGGATGCCCAATATGCTGACTCATGTGCTGCCAGCGCCTCATAAACACTAATATACTACCACAGCAGACTGATTTACATCTACGCTGCATGGAACTACCCTAGCTACTGGTTTCAAAACAAATGTCTTGCCTCTGTGAGGACAGTGAGTCTTTGTTCTGGATACACATACACATGTGCGTACGTACTGCACATACATACATACAGTACATACATACAGTACATACATACAGTATATACATACGTACACACACACGTACGTACATATGTACATACATACATACATACATACATACATACATACATACGTACACACATACATACATACATACATACATACATACATACGTACACACATACATACACACATACATACATGCATACATACATACACAGATACATGCTCTTTACAAGTTGAGTCATCAAGTCTAAGTTGTCAAACGTAAAGCCCTTTACTTAAGCCGGGACTGATAAACCGTAAACAGACAATTTCCCCATTGTATCCTTGGTTGTCTAATAGGCCGCCAATTGGCCAATAAACTCTAGCCAATAAAACCTTCAGGAAAGAAAAAAAACTAGCAGATGTAATGACTTAAAAAGTTTCAATTACAACCTTCCCTTTCATTCTGAAAGGAAGGCAAACCCAAAATGTCACGATGGTCACAGCAGCAGCACAGCAGTGGTGAGCGAGGGAACAGAAGAAGAAGAAAAGTAAATCATGGTGACACAATATCAGCCGCAGGGCCCCGTGACGTGACGGACGGGGCCAAGAAGAAGGGCCACCAGAGCACACAAACGCAGCCATGGCACCACAGAGGCTATTCCTGCCTCAGCCTTTTGGCACCGGGCACCCGTGGTCACCCGCCCGACCGCCCGGGCACACACAGGGAACCTGACAGGGGAGTGATGAGGGGGTCAGTTGTGCCGGGCCCAGAGAAAAGGGGGGTAGAGAATTGGGTCCTCATTAGACTGTATGTACTGTAGGGGGACCTTTCATATGAATTTGTCCGAGGCCCAGTCAAAGCTGTCAGCTGGCCTCGCACACGCTCTCACACACACACGAGTGGGACGGGACGGGACGGGGGTAAAGTGATACCCTACAATGCCACTTGCTGGCTCAGGCGGTTGCTGGTGCCAGTCGGCGGTAGGCAATAGGCAGCAGCATCTGTGTTTGGGGAGGGAATCATTGTGATGAAGCAGGCGAGGCAAGAAAGCGAAGCCAGCGAGCCCAGGCTGTAGGAGCCTCAGCCCAAGTCAGTGCGGCAGTATTCACGCTGAAGCAGAGAGAGAGAGAGAGAGAGAGAGAGAGAGAGAGAGAGAGAGAGAGAGAGAGAGAGAGAGAGAGAGAGAGAGAGAGAGAGAGGCAAGCCCAAGCTGGTAATTTACTAGACAGCAGCAGGAAAAGGAGCAGAAAATTACTTCCAGGAGCCTCCGCCATCAGGCTCTGTAAAAGACCAGTCTTACTATAATACAGCACCCACACAGGCACAAGCTCTATGAACTGCCCGCATTATACTCGCACACACAATTGTCTGTGAAACACCAGTTTTACCCTAACACAAAGACACACACATGCACGCACACACAGACACACATGTATATCTTTCTCTGTCTGTCTCTGTCACACACACACACACACACACACACACACACACACACACACACACACACACACACACACACACACACACACACACACACACACACACACACACACACACACACACACACTCGCACACACATACTGTCAATAGAATCAGAGGACTGTTAGAAAAACAGAGCAAAGGTACTGTGAATTTTGAATCAAGGGGAGGCGTAAAATGAGCACATTTCCGAAATGGTGGACTTTTCCTTTAAAAGTAGTCAATGTGCCTTTTCTGCAAAAGATACTCCATCATGCACATTTACAGATGAGGAGTATTTGTGGTTTCCAGGCCTCATCCTACATCCTACCACATTTCCAAAAAAAAGATTCTGGCAAGGGCATGTAAGCTACAGCATTATAAGCACAAATGATACATAATCTTATTTAAAGATTTTCTTTCCATTTCTATTTCAAATGAAATCATCCAGTCTTCAGAAAGATTTCATGAGATGTTTAGTATGCTGCATGTCCTTCATCATGTCAACATATTCCAGGGATTTCACTGGGATGTATTTTGGAAACAAAAGATCATTCCACTGCCAAGTCTTTGTATGTCCAAGAATAGCCGTCTGGACAGTGGAATACCCCCTTCTGAACAACTCCACTAGACCAGGACTCCACTTCACACCCTAACAGTGAGGTAATACTTCAGAACCAGCCGTGAAAAAAAATAAATACACAGTCTGTCACGTTCGGCAGAGAACAATTTTTTTTATTAGGGACCTGGCACTGTAAACCAGCCATGCGTTGGAGACGAGGGTTTGTACCATCATCATGAAGACTATAACAATGTGGCTTCCTGCCCTAGTGTTACACTGGGGCAGCTACCTCAACCTGACATTTGGAGGTTATTTATATGGTCTTGTACTGTATGTACAGTCTGATCCAGTTACGGGAGCGCTTTCGTGATCTATAAATATATATTGTTTCATATTGCAGCTGCCAATATCATTTAGGCCTGAAGTGACACATGCATCAATGTGACACTGGGACTTTTCAAATAAAGTTTGGGCCGCTGCTTTTCACCGATCTACTGTAGAGTGATCATTGGGCCAAAACATTGGAGCTGGTTAAGACCTTCCCTCGCTCTGCTTACCATTATGTGTTGTTCTGTTGAATGGAACTCCGTGGATTGTGTCCATAGTGAGACCAAATACTTTATTGATACTAAAATTATATTTAAACTGGGCATGACAATGGAATCTACATATTCAGTTTTATTCTGTCCTGTTATATTCTGTTCTGTATTCACTTTTGGATTGATGCCATACTTTGCAATGCAGGCAAAGAGTGAACAATAAGAATAACTCAATGTAGGTTTGGCAGTCTATTCTATTCTATTCTATTCTATTCTATTCTATTCTATTCTATTTTGTATTGCATTTTTTTGTACTGTCTTCAATTGCCTTGCATTGCCTTGCATTCTCTTCTACTTTTATAATGAATACTACGGTAGTACAGTTCAGTACTCTTCAGGTCCTCCATGAGAGGTGATTGTTATATGGGTTACAGGAAGACCTCTTTTGGTCAATCAGCTTCCTCTGTTAGTTGTCCCTGTCAATTGAAAAATTGAGCGCAATTCCTGTCCATATCAGGAAAAGTACAAACTTAAAACAATTTAAAGTATCACTAAAGGCATGGTTAAAAACTAACCAAAGATGTGATCACTCATTAATCAATATGCTTTATTACAATAAGCATTACCATATGGTATGTGTATCTTTTTAAGTGTATTGCTTTTTATGTGACAATGTGATAGTGCAAGGGTTCCCAAACTTTACCATGGCAATCCCCCCCACATACCGGTATATTGCAGCCAAGGCCCACCTTACATGGGTCATGCCACACTATTTTTCTTTGCATCCCTTTTCACAATCACAGTCTAGGTCTGTTAGTCAGTGCCCCACTGGAATATATAGCTTAAATAATAACTTGACAACAATAGAAGTAATGTTCAGAGATGCAGTTCTTAACTAATGGGAATATTGTTAAGGTTATTTATTTAAATTTATTTTGGTGTACCTTTTACTGCACAACATTAGGCCTAACTCTCAGTACCCAGAGCCAAAACAGGTGCGGCTAACTAAGGGAGGCATGGAACACTGAAGAGCAACTGTACATTTTTTGAATTTTAGAACTCTGCTGTAGAATACTCAATGACAACCAGCTTGCTGTGAGGACTAATTAGTTAGCTGCTGGGCCTAGTGAGTCAACCAGAACAGGTGTTGCCAATTAAGGGTTCTGACAGTTACTCTTCAGTGTTCATTAGCTAAGTTAGATTATGTTATTTTTACTACAACTAATTTACATGGGTTCTCAATTTTTGTTTTCCCCTGGCTGCACACAACTCAACCTCTGATTGTTGGAAACCGCTGTCGGTCAAAAAATTAGCTCAGGAGGTTGGCTGCCAGTGTCTTGCCCCTCCTCACAATACTGTTTTATAAACGGAAAAAAAACATTTATGCTTTGGCCCAAAAGGAAAGCCCACTTTTAGCATTTTCTACAAGAATGCCGTCTAGTTTAAATAAAAATTTCCTGCCAACCTGCCACGACCCCCATAGCACCCCTTCGCAGCACCCAATTTGAAAACCACTGTGATAGTGTATGTTTTCATGTCTTGATTTACTGTATATTTTAGAATGATGTTGCTGCTGTAGTGTAGTGTAACTGTAGTGGCAACAGTAGGACACAATTGTCTATGT
>NC_085860.1:2995000-3032500 GCF_034702125.1 Engraulis encrasicolus
ACAAATAGCTCCATTCATTGTTGCTCCTCAGGGGAATACTAGAAAATGTGTGTGTGTGTGTGTGTGTGTGTGTGTGTGTGTGTGTGTGTGTGTGTGTGTGTGTGTGTGTGTGTGTGTGTGTGTGTGTGTGTGTGTGTGTGTGTGTGTGTGTGTGTGAGTGTGTGTGAGTGTGTGTGTGTGTGTAAAGGTGGTTGTGGTGGGGGGAGCGGGGGTGCTTGGCTTGCCAGAGGGATGAATAAGCGGTGGCCTTTCCAGTCCTAAGAAAACACAGGGCTCTGCTTCAGCTCCCCCCAATACACACACACCGCTTTGTGTCTGCACCCTTCCCTTTATTGGTACGGCTGTGTGCGTTTGAGTGTTTTGCGTGTTAGAATTGAAGGTGGGGGTGCATATATTATATACCTGTCTGTCTTTTGTGTGTGTGTGTGTGTGTGTGTGTGTGTGTGTGTGTGTGTGTGTGTGTGTGTGTGTGTGTGTGTGTGTGTGCGAGTGTGTGTGTGTGTGTGTGTGTGTGTGTGTGTGTGTGTGTGTGTGTGTGTGTGTGTGTGTGTGTGTGTGTGCATGTGTGTTTTTTCAGTGACTATAACGATGCACCAGTGGTGGAACGGCGTGTGCTCCACGTCCATTCTCGGGTCAATTTATCCACAGCCCATCAACAGGCATCAACAAAAACCTTAAAAACCAGTTAATCATTTAAGATGATCTCAATTGATTATCACAGGCTTTACAATGCTTACTCGTCTATCCTAATGTCTTATAATTCAGGGATTTTTCAACCCACCCTATATGTGAACCCATGAATCCAACATTGATAGCACAAAACTTTTAAATATCCATGATTCCTCTTACATAAGCCTCATATCCTGCCAAATCCATCTAGCCACTTGGGCTTATCCAGTCATCCTATCATCCTACAAAAAAAAATATTTTGTGGCAACTGTCCAGCAAAAAAAACCAAAAAACAGCCGAATCGGCACACGACTCTGCTTTAGCAGGAGACAATATTCCCAGATCTTTCCCACTGTGAGGTTTCTTCTACCGCAATCCCTACAGCAGCCTGGAGCAACACCACCAGGCAGTGCTGGAAAACAAACAACTCCTCCGAAAAAGAAAAAGAAAATCACTCGACTCTATCGTGTGCACTTTTCATTTCTAGCCGCAGAAAAACAATTGCAGTACCCCTCATCAAGGACGTTGACAGCTTTGACTGGGACCTGGATAAAATCATCTGAAGGGCCCCCCTTCACAAATTATAGCAATACATTCAATGTAATGGGGTCTCAATTCTGGGCCTCCCCCCCTTCCCCTGGGCCCGGGGCAAACTGACCCCTTTGCTTCCCCCCTATCAGCTTCCCTGCCCCTCATGCGAGGATGTGGGGAGTGTGTGGGGCTGGGGGGGTTAGCAGACCACAGACGTGCGTCGAGCCCTGGGCCTGGCTCCAGTGATGTGGTGTCTGCATATGCTGCTGGGGTTTGGGGTGGTGGTCGGAGAGTGGGTGTGCTGCGGTGCAGGGCAGGGGGGGGGGGGGTGTAAGGGAGGGAGTAGGTGCACATATGAAAGGCATTAGGCTGTTGTTCAAACAAAGACACCAGCCTGTCAGACACTGAGCAGCAGAGAATTGCCCCCGGAGCCTCAGGCGAACCTGAGTTTCTCTGTTTCTAGAGTTTTTGTATGAAAAAAAGAAGTAAGAGTTGGGAGATATTTGGAAAAAATGTCTGAAAAATAATATTGTGGGTTTTTATTTTATGATCCTGAACAAGTAACTGTACCGCCAGAAAGTGGGTGTTAGTATTTACTTCCTTATGGGATAGTAAAAAAAATCATTCATTCAAATCTTGTGGGAACCCTAATAAATGAGATGCATTTGTTAGATGACCTGGTTGCTTCTTTTTTCCGCTGTTCCTAGGAACTGATTGGATGGCCAGGAAAATAAATGTGGGGCTTCAGATTAATCAGCCAATCAGGCGAGCCTACCTGAATCTGCTGCTGGAGAACATTTATCTTGTGTTGCTGCTGCAGGAGCTGCTGCTGTTGCCTTGTAATCTGACAGGGAAGAGAGGAGAGGAGAAGAAAACACAAAACTGTTGTTGCTTTTGGTCTTTAGACAGTGAATCACTCAAGACTGTAAGAGAATCAGACAAAAACAAGGGGATGACTAAACATGATAAAGGGATGGTGGATGAAAAATACACAAGATGGCAACCAGAAACAAAACAAAACTTCAAAACAGATAAAGCTGATATTGACAAAAAGAAACAATGTACTTTGACACATACAGGAAAAGGCCAAAAAGCAAGTTAGCATTATGAAAATTTGAAAAAAAATGATGATTCTTAAAATGCACAGAGCACATCTTGCGGACAAAGAACTGACATGTTTATGTGTCGTAAGACGTCGACTTGACTGGCACTGTACAGTAATTCGCAAGGCTGAGACTTTGGGAAGCCCGTGGAGAAACTGTCAGAAGGTGATTGTTCAATCCAAGCCAGACTCCACCATCACCATTTAAATGCAGCAGGACACTTTTGGACGTCGCTTTTGAGATATGTCATCTTTATGTTGTCGTACCACACAGACGGCATGTTTACGCCCCTGATTTCCTCTGTAAACAACATGACAGGATTGTTTTGATTGTGCCTTGTCCTGACTGATGGCGCAACATGCAAACATGTGTGGTGATGATAGGTGTCCTATGCCTACAATTGTCCTGCTTTACACATTATTCTGAAACCTGTTTGCATGGTTCTCAGATGCTTTTGTGCTTTTGAATGTTGAGGGCCTCTGGCTATTTGAGGGAGAAATTACACTAGCTTTCCTTTCTTGCTTCTGTCATTCCATTTGTCTGTTTGGTCTCTCTGGACATTTTACTCCACATCTGGTGTCCGTCTATACATATCCTGCTTTGCCAAAAGCCAATTATCTGTTGAAATAAGATGACCACTGAGTAAACAGACTAGCCACTGAATGAGGAAACTTACGATGGCACTTGGACATCGTCTCACCTGGTCCTGCAGTACTCCTGCTGCAGCCAAAAGCCAATTATGAATGGCCAAATCCGGCTAGGTTAATCATGGTCACAGATATTTGTCATGTATATCTGTGATTTTGATACTCGAAAGTGCCAATGCTAGTGTCTCCCCTTTCATGTACTGCATAAGGATCTCTTCTCTTGCTGTTACCTCAAAAATAACTGCCCAAACACATCATTAAGACAGCCACTGAAGATGTTACCAGGTTGGTCAGTACCGATGGTACCGATGTCAGTTCCTGCACCAGTTACACAAAGTGCTTACAGGGAAACAACCTGCATTCATACCATTGGTTTAAGCTAATGCGTGCGACCCGCATGAATCTGTTGTAGCCTGCTTCTTCTGTTGGCACGGTTTGCTGAGAAACTTAACTTGGTTTTGGTTGAGAACTTTTCTGATTTGATTTTCAACGTTGAACACATGCCAGAACCACCACCGGAAGTGAACACAGTTGTCGAGAATGACTTTTAATCTAGATGGACTTGTAGACGGACATCACTCCACCTCCATGCCTATCTGGACTGGGCCTCACCTGGTCCTGCTGCTGGCGAGCCAGTTCCATCTGCTGCCGCTGCTTCTCCATCTGAGAGGCGGCCATCTTCTTCTGCTCGTCATGGGCGGCCAAGAGTTGCTCTCGCAGGCTGATCAGCTGGGTGATCATGGTGGACAGCTGACGCTCTTTCTCCTTCAGGCTCTCTGGTGTACCTGTAAGAGAGAGAGAGAGAGAGAGAGAGAGAGAGAGAGAGAGAGAGAGAGAGAGAGAGAGAGAGAGAGAGAGAGAGAGAGAGAGCACAAAGACAGACATGAAGAGAAAAGGAGAGAGGGACGGTGAGAAAGATTGAAGGATGAAGGACAATTTTGGTAATTAAAGCAAATTAAAGCTGTCTCCTAGAAATACTAGTTGAAGCAATGACAAATTGTAGTAAATCCTGACACATTTTAAAAAGAGGATTTTATGCTGGGGCAATTCACGGAAGAAATGATGCAAATTGTAAATGGATGTTGTCTGAGAATTTTAGGAGGAGGCAATTAGACTAATCAGTAGTTGAGTGCTGCAATTCACTTCAATAATGGCATGGCTCTTTTCACAGACTACAGTTGTGGTAATCCAATTTTGTCAGTGTTCAACAAGAGACAGATTATCAGGTATTTAATTGCATTAGTTTTACAAGGTTTTGTAAATCGTCTCTCCAGATGTTAGCATGAATAAAGGAGGTGGCCTTAAATTAATATAGTCCAATAAAGCCATGCTTGCGCACACACACACATGTGTTAGTCATAAGTGCAACCTTGAGTAGGCCATGTGCTTGTAATCATCTGCCGTGCTGGTCATCCAAGAGACTGTGGGATATAACTTCTGATATCTTTCAGCGGACCTTTATTTTGATAGTTTATGACAAACAAATCTGGGTGGTAGGTCTTGATAGTGCCGTCTCCCAGCATTTAATAAAGACTTGAAATGTATACCTCCCTGAAGTTCAGTTTTTGTGCATTCTCCAAAAGGAAAATAGTGCCTATAGACTTTATTCATTCGTTCAAAGGCTAAATCTATTTTTTTCCTTTACGCAGAGTTGAGTGCCTTTGTCCCGAGTATGAACAAGAAATGCTAAATATGAATTTACAGCAAAATATAAAGCATTCTAGACAGCAATGTCTGCACACTTAGTGTTACAAATACAGCAGCTGAATAGTTATCAAGAGTTAAAAATGCACAGCAAATTTTGCAATGTTAATTAAAACTGCAACACAGAGAGTAGGACCAACACTGAGTGCTAAATTCTCTACACAGTCATAATGCAGTGTTAATGAAACACTTAGAGAGGTGATTCAACATCTTCTAGAGTGTATTTGGTTCCAGAGCACTCTCTGAGCCTTGAATTAACACTGCATTTATTTTACTGCGTACAGTGTTGAATGAACACATAATAATACGCAATATCCAGATGGAGCCTTTGGAAACTATCGCATTAGGTAGCTACAGTAAGGCCACCTCAATACAATAGATTACAGCTCGCAGACTGCAACTTCCACATGATCAACAGTGACTATGGTGCCAGGAAACCCATCACTCATCTCTTCACTTTTACTGCTTACCCAAACAGATGATCTCATCCTAGATGAGGTAGATGGCATGCTCTTAATACTCCATGTCTTGACCACAGATGACAAGGTCTGTGGCGTGTGCAGACTTTGAATTGGCGTAGATGTGCTGTTCTAGATCACAAGACATCCTGCTCTGGTTCTCTCAGAGTGAATGGATGAAAAAAAGAAACCTTCTAACGTATTTTCTAAACCACAGTGGCGAGTAGCAATTATTGGGAAGAAAGACTGTAAAAGACGATGTTTGATTTGACAGGTATGGTTGACACATACTTACTGTAACTGTGCACTGGCTTGATGGTACAAGTGAATGAAAAGAAGCAAAAATAATTTGTGTATCCCTAATCATATTTCCCCCTTTACAGACGGTGAAAAAATAGCCTGACTACAATGGATTGCAGTGTTGCCCTGTTTCGTTCCCTCCCTCGAACCACCCACACCTACCCCCTCAGATCATCAACGGACAGGCCAGGAGTGACCAGAATGGAGGTGCCAATCCAGAAAGGTACTGTGATTGTCACTGATTGTCCCTTACACGCAGGGAAGCCAACAGGTGGGGACAAAGGGGTCAGTTGTCCCGGGCTCAGGGACAGGAGGGGCCCAGATCTGGGTCCTCATTACATTGCAAGCATTGGGTGAAAGGGGCCTTTCAAATTAGTTTGTCCTGGGCACGGCCAAAGCTGTCAGCGGCCCTGCTTACACATCTCTGTATGTTGTACCCTCTCTACAGGCAAAGTTCAACAATGGTGTGCGTGATGATTGAAGATGGCGCTGCCTGTTCCTTTGCTGACTACCAAGACACAATGTTGGACAGGCTCACCTACACTGCAGGAACAATGCCCCGTGTTTGTGTTGAGACAGACTTACGTAGCAGTGTCAAGTTTGGGGTGCTGTTGCCTGCTGGATGGTAAGCTTACTGTAAGTGCTAATCCAATTAAAAGGGATAACCAAGATCAAGAGGTCTGGTTGACTTGATAAGGATTAACCTTCATTTATTTACTAAATTGCAGTTAATATTTACAGGGTGAATGGAAGTAAAAAATGGTACCGGTATGCCATATTGTTGAAACTATGTCTACAGCACTAATACCTGTAATCAACTGCCTACATGAATAACTAGTGAACAGCAATGATACAGCAATACATACAACTCATGTAAATCTGACTTATCAATGTACTTTAAAATAGTAATTAAATAAAATAGTGTAAGGCCTGATGACATTGCGTTGAGACATGTAGTGCACACAATTCAATTGGTCATTGTCTTTTTGTCTGTCTGGTATGTCTACCTACCTGTGTGTGTGTCAGTGTATCCTCAAAGACTGCCAGTAGTTTTTTGAAATATCTGCAAATATCTCCAGGGGTTCCCTTGGCAGAGACCCTCAGGCTATGTGTACCCTGTCCAAGACACCACAACACCGTCGCCCGCACCCCTATACACTCTACTCCACCCCACGTCAGGAGCCACCAGATGTGGCCCGCTGTACTGTAGCTCCCAGCACCAGCCCCCACTAAAGACCTTTCGCCTGCCTCTATCCTTTCTTGCCCTCTTTTTCATCCAATGCTCTGCTCCCCTTCCTGGTTCCCTCTGTTCTATTCTGTGGCAACATTGCTCTTCTCTGCTACGCTTCTTGTGAAGACTCATTTTGTTTTGTTTTGTTTGTGTTCTTTTCTTCTTGCTGTGTCTCTCGTCTTTTTCCCCATGTACTACAACTTCATGTCCCTTTTACAGAGAGATTTTAGACAGACATTCAATCGCAGAAGTTTGTATGAAAATTCCATGCTGATAAGAAGTGGATCATCTCATGTCAATATTTCCCACGAAGGGCCTTAAGTATACACCTCAAATGTAATCTGTAATCTATCGTTAACATGTCATCTATACATCCTGTGCTACGGCCACCTGAGTAGAATCAGAAAAGTCTGATTCTTTTTTTTGTATTTTTTTGGGGCTTTACAAGACTTTATTGTTTTTTTTCCTTCAGACGCTACAGTGAAGTAGAGACAGGAAGCAAGTTGGGAGAGATAGACGGGGAAGGGCTGGCAAAGGACTCGGGGCGGGAATCAAACCCAGGTCGGTCGCGTAGTAGACGAGTGCCCTACAATATCAGCCATGGTAGGGCCAAAAGTCAGATTCTTTACAAAATTTCGTCAATTTTCGTCACAAAATTAGGCCTATTTTTAACTGTGGAAAATCTCTGGCCAGGAGTACAAATGTATTTGCAATGCTTGGCCAAATGCTGTGCAAAATTAAAGGAGGTACAAAGCTTGATTTAATTACTTCCAAGTTACTGCAGGTATGCTAGGTGAAACAAGACAGAGGAATGAGTAATGCAAAGCATGCTTCTTACTATTATAATTACAATTACTGTATAATTGGAAGCCGTTCCAACAAAATAAGGCACTTACGGTTAAACAGCCCGACACACACACACACACACACACACACACTTCTGAGGTGACTGTAATTTTGCAGGTTTTGAGGTTTTGATGATGGTAAAAGCTTTAATATCTTACTGGCACTGGCCTAAAATAACTTGTTGGTTAAACGTCATGTCTTACTCATGTCTCAGGTATCAAAGATAAAGACTTTTGGGGGCTGTCTTAAGAGCTCTGTCACAGTACATTCAGACAATTAATAGGGAACATTCAATTGGATAAACATGTTTTTGAGTTCTAGTTCAGCACGACACAGAGATCGCCTTGTTTCGGACCAAGCTAACCACTTGTACTATGTTTCTCTCTCCCTCTCACTTGCTCTCTCTCTCTCTTGCTCTCTTGCTCTCTCTCTCTCTCTCTCTCTCTCTCTTGCTCTCTTGCTCTCTCTCTCTCTCTCTCTCTCTCCATGTATGTATGTATGCGTGTGTGTGTGTGTGTGTGTGTCTCTGTATGTATAGGGGGTTAGGTCTGGGATTGGAAAATGGTGATGGGTGTACTTTAAGTTGAGTTCATTATAAAACCTAGAACAGAAAGAGGCTACAGCTTGAAAATTAAGTCTAGGTAAGCCCTATCTCACACCAGTACAGACGACGTATTCAAGCTGACAAGAGGCTCTTATGTTTGCTTATGTAAGGTGTTCAGGTAAGCCTGAATGCTCTTTCTGTTTCCATGATGAGTGTTTATTTTCTCTCTTTTTCATAGAGGAAATGCTTACCATTTTTAAGGCAGGGAGTCAACTGGACTTTCATGAGCAGGTTGAAGAGAGAGCAGATTGTCTGCAAATAAGTGTCTTATTTAGCGTGTTCGTGGAGGTAAAGGGGTGGCTGGGTGGGTTCCTTGCTTCAATAACTCATTTCAGGGCCAACCCCTGCATCTTAGCTCAAATAGAATTTACATTCCAGCGCAAATGCGGACATTCTTCCATTTGAGGTTTTCTTTAGGGGTGGGGTGAGATCTGCTAGTTTGTATGTTGTGTATATGTCCTGACGACATAAATGCTTCTCTCTTATTTTATTTTGACTCTGTTGTTGAAAGAACAATATGAATGTCACAGCCACTGCCATAGTCATAGTCAGGCTGGCTTTTAGACTGTGTGTGTGTGTGTGTGTGTGTGTGTGTGTGTGTGTGTGTGTGTGTGTGTGTGTGTGTGTGTGTGTGTGTGTGTGTGTGTGTGTGTGTGTGTGTGTGTGTGTGTGTGTGTGTGTGTGTGTGTGTGTGTGTGTGTGTGTGTGCATTGTTATAATATAAGGATTAAAAAGCATATGCAGAAAGCACATGTTCACAGTTGCACCCACAGGCATACTGGACCCAAATACTGTATTTCAAACAAAAATGTTCACTACACAGTGTTCAAATATGGGTTGTGTTGTGTCCTATAGAAATGTGTCAAGAGAAGTGATCGAAATCACTTTTAACATAGTATGATCCAATATGGTTTGGTACTGTAAGCATGCCATTTGGGACAAGGAATCATGACCATGGTCTTCCAGTGGCATCTAAGCAAGCTATTTAGTCCTCAGGATCACTTGACAGAGTTGAGTGAAAGCGTTTCTCCCTTGCTTTCAAAAGTGAATGTCAATAGGTTAATGCTATGGAATCTAAACACTACATCAGCACTCAACCCGCTGCGATAATCTTGCTGAGCGACATACTTTATCCGATAAGATTCCTATTTCCAAAGAGAGCATGTAGGCTACATGTACCTTCACAAGATCTGATTTCACCAAGGAATTATTGGCCAAGGATCAATGATCAAGCTAGGAAAAAAAACACACCAACTGTTTCCTTTTTCTCAGCAGTCTTTCTAAGCTGCTTTCAACAGCACGTATGCATGGTATTGTTTTCGAAGTTTCAGGGCAAGAAGGCACGATTGGCTGGGATTTCAGGGTCATTTTTAGGAGCGATTTAATTGTGAAACAATTCAAGTATGACTCTGGGACAAACCAGTTCAATTACTTTGTGAAATCAGATTGAGCATGATATGAGAATACTACATTGAGCATGCTGTATATTAAATTATTATACCAACAATGGAAATGGTTGCCAGATCAATTGGTTGCTTAAAAACAGGGGAAAAAAGAGAACATTACATAGTAATGAATACTTAATGCAGCTTGATGGTACTAGAATCTTACCTTTGATCTCTCCAAGAAGCTCACTAGCATTCAACCTTTCCATTCTCTCCTTCCAGTCCTTTGACAGAAGTCTGTCCATGCAACTTGTTTCTAGTGAATAAAAAAAGAGATAAATAACTTACTTCAGTGTGTATACTTCTGTTCTGGATATGTAGAATTTTATGCAATTGCAATTGATGATAGTGAACTAATTTATTTTCAATGTACGTATTATTTTGATTTTGCCAAGGGTTCTTCAGACATTCAACACAGTCGCTAAGGTTTATTTGACATGAGCTGTGTCCTTGTAATGAGTATGTTGGATGAGCAGGTACAATTTTTTTTTCCACCTGGAAATTCACTTTGAAAGAAAGAGAGGTTGCTTTTTTTAGCACAACATAGATTTCACAGGGGCAAATGGACCCATGTACAATTATGTACAGCAGGGTGAACATTGTTCGGTAAGAACAGTTTCTATTGTGCTCACGGGGAGGGGCAAAAGGTCTGCTATGTGGGGGCTTTTTAATAGATTAAAAATGGTTACAAAAAAATGGACAATGGCCTCATTTGTGGGGCTTGATCCTAAACAAAAGGACTTGCGTCCATGTATACACCGGTATTGTGTGAGAGGCTTAGTTGCTGAGCAAACATACATACAGCCTCTACAGTGGTCATGGGAGGCAGGCAGGCGGCAGGAAATACAACTGGTGAATTCAGCCCCATTAATTAAGCAGCTGATTGTTTACTGAGGATTATGGCTATTGTAAATAAGTTAATGCTGCCATTCATCCTGTGGAATGCATATTGTCAACATGTAACAACGTGAAATCTCCTCTGCGTTCGCCTTTTTCAGGGTTACTTTGTTGTGTGTTGTGTGTCGCCTGCTCACAGGATGTTATGTATATGTTCAAGTAGTGTTTCGCTGGAAGAATACAGAGCTGAGGCACCTCGTCATCGTTTCAAATAACCCTAAATCTTTGTTCATTTAGAGGAGATCACACAATTTGCCTATCATACCCAAACAAGTTAAAAAAGGACACATCTACTTGTAACTGCTGTGCGTGTGTGTGTGTGTGTGTGTGTGTGTGTGTGTGTGTGTGTGTGTGTGTGTGTGTGTGTGTGTGTGTGTGTGTGTGTGTGTGTGTGTGTGTGTGTGTGTGTGTGTGTGTGTGTGTGTGTGTGTGTTAGTGTACTCAGGGTCTTAATATTTACAGCTTGAGACGGCGCAGCTCAAGGGTGTGTGGAAGCCAAATGGGCCTACTGTACGAGTGGGGCTCACATAAAACAGAATAAGGGGGCCGAGATTTACGAAAGCACTTAGGGCAGAAAACACAACCTGTAACTCTACGCTAACATCTGTGTTCATTCCAGCACAATTCCAGCAGGATTTATGTGCTGGTTTGATAAACACATCCGAAAAGCGAGCAGGCCAAAAAAGAAGAAGAGGAGGGTGCTGGTAGAGAGGGCATGAGCTGGGTAAGGGAGAGAGAGAGAGAGAGAGAGAGAGAGAGAGAGAGAGAGAGAGAGAGAGAGAGAGAGAGAGAGAGAGAGGGGTGACTGAGGAAAAGGCATAAAGACGGGCCGGAGGACAGAGGAGGAGAAGTGGAGGAGGAGAGAGGACGAGAGGAGAAGTGGAGGAGGAGAGAGGACGAGAGGAAGGAAAGGTTTACCGTAGATGGATGTGCACCCCACTGTCTCCCACTAGACCTACCCCAAAACAAAGTCATTTGTTTCTCCATCTTCAATTTGTGCAATTGAACATGAAACAAGTCTTGAAAATCATATTGGTTATTGTGCGGCTACTGTATGTGAAGAATCTGTGTTAACTAAGTCCTGTAGGAAATTGATCACTAAACTCTACCACTACATTATAGAACAAGATGAAATGTCTAGGCCTCACACACACGCACGCACGCACGCACGCACGCACGCACGCACGCACGCACGCACGCACGCACGCACACACACACACACACACACACACACACACACACACACACACACACGTGCAAACAAGCACAAACATCATGCATACACAACACACACACATGTTGCATACAACATGTGACCAACAACTAATCTCACATCCTATTCACTTTGACTACACACAGCCTATAAAAGTAAACATTGGAATATGGCCACGATCACTTGTAGGCATTGTATGGCGTACGGGCAGATTTACAGGATAATAGTAGCTGTAAATCTGCCAGCCATGTGTTAAGCGGTGTTTTGGGCAAATAGGGCAATGTGTATTACCTGGCTTAAAGTTACACTTGCGGCCTGTGTTTCAACAGCAGTGTGGGCACCAAAGGGCCGGCTCATGACAAAAACACACTTTCAGCAGCTACTCCTCCCAGTAAACGCAGACATGCACACACGCGTATGTGCACACATGGACAAATATCCATAGGAATTTGCGCATACAGACATCCCATTTCCACACAAACATACACACACACAAGCACACACACAAGCACACACACAAGCACACACACACACACACACACACACACACACACACACACACACACACACACACACACACACACACACACACACACACACACACACACACACACACACACACACACACACACACACACACACAGATAGACACAAATCATGATAACCTCTACCTCAAAAGAGTAATTTGACTTTTGTTCATTTATATTAGAGGTTGGTGTGTGTGCTGGATCATGTCCAATTACCACTCACACAGAAGCAAATACCTTCAGATTCACATCATACCTTTTCATCAAACCCCTATTTCCTAACAACTGCTTGTCTCCATGCCAAGGATGACCTGATTTCACCATACGCCTCCAAGACTTCCTACGGTTTCCTTCCAACTTCTGCAAAAGCTGTTCACTACGTTATACACAGGTAATATGTTGACTAAAGGGCATGAATGGTTGAAATTGTTAAAGTGTGATAATAAATAAAATTCAACTTGCCTCCAAGTCAGTCTGTCTGTTTGTCTGTCTGTACAGTGATGATGCCCACACCTCAAATAGAGGCCATATAACATGACGTGCCTGGATATTCCTGAACTAGCAATAACAGGCAACGACCAACATTTTGAGTAAAAACTATTTGTAGCTCAAAGGTGCTTTGAAAACAGGTCCTTTTATTCTCAATTAAACATCATAAAAAGACTCTAAGGGAATTGAACTTTACCAACTTATCTGACTGCACTCCAAAGCATTGTGACGAGTGTAAAATCCTAACGTCCTAGCGTGATTTCCATACATCTCGACATCTTCCATTCCATTGGACCACAATTAACAAACCTTGGAGCATCTCATCTCTCTCCCCTTTAAGTGTGTGCTTACGCTTAACTAATGAGTGTTTGCACGCTTTTGAGGGTAACACTGGGACGAAGCCAACAGCAACACGAGCGGAGCTTTGTGGGGAGCGGGGGAGGCTAATCCGTGCCAAGCGCTTTAAGCTCTGATCCTATTCTCTCGGCAAGGCTTTCGCCCCGTCCACCGCGTGTTAACTGGCCTGGCCTTTGCCGAGTGGAGCAGATGTGCCACACAATGCACGGCGGGATTACCCACAATGCCCATTAACACCTGAGATTAGGCCTCTGAACCCTGATGGATAGTGTCAGCTGACGGAGGTGACGGAGGGCCAAGCCGGGGTCGCCTGACATCTCTGCCAGGTTTGGGTGACCTGGGCTGGCTAGGGGGCGGCTGCGGGTGTCATCTGCTCTGGGACTTAGCACACGTGGGAGCTACTGTATCACACGTCCTGCTTCCTATGTGTGCACACAGTACATTTGCAAGTCCGTAATTAGTGTTAGCTCAACATCTTAACAGAAGGAGGACCAACAAAAGAGGTGAGAGGGCAAACGAGAGAGAGCACAATATACTCTGAGTGACTGTGGCTTACTGTAGCATGAAAAGCTACTGGTGCGCGGCTGGTGCTTAATGTATGTGCGGCAATGCAAACCAATAAATGTTGCATACTGTATGACTTTATTCTAAACTTCAGATGTTGATTGCAGTCCTTTTAAAATATAGGCTTTCTGGAGGTTTAGATGTAGACTTTGCAAGGAACTAGGCCTAATTTTATTACCACACAAAACAGCACATACGGTAGTATACGACGCATCGTATTGTTAATGTGTCAAACCAATGTTGCTCTGATACAATTTAAATGAATAAAACATAAATAGAGGAAAAGCCAATAGAAATAATGGAAAAGCCAAAATGGGACATGAATTGTGTTTAAAAACAAAGGTGATTGTGAATCCGTTCATAGTTGGTTTTCATTCTTTAAGAAAACCAACCCATATTAAATCCTTCCTTAACATATGTTATTATCATAAATTGTGCACTTAATAAACATGCCTACACTTCAGTTGTTTCTGGAGCTTCCCCAATGGTTTAATAATGTCCCATTTAAGTGCCCACACCCCACATTCAGACAACCATATGA
This sequence comes from Engraulis encrasicolus, assembly GCF_034702125.1. NCBI lineage: Eukaryota > Metazoa > Chordata > Actinopteri > Clupeiformes > Engraulidae > Engraulis > Engraulis encrasicolus. The sequence goes on from NC_085860.1 coordinate 3,009,127, forward strand.
CGCCCCTAATCATCCATAGAGGGGTCAGAGTGATCAGCACGGTGGAGGAAGTAGGGTCTACACGCCTGTTAGCCGCACGGCACGGCAGTCTGTGTGTGTGTCTGTCTGTCTGAGGCAGTGGGGTGGAGTGGCAGGAACAGCCCTGCTGAAATGACCTGTCACCACTCCTGGCCAACAAAGTCAGGTCCTGGCAGCCTGGCAGACTGAGCTCCATTGTCACCACTCCAGAGGGCCACTGCCTCCTGGCCTTTGATGTGGCTCCCAGCTGGCTGCCCTCGTCACCGCTGACGGGGTCCCCAGGCCACGCCGGGGATCAGGCAGAGGGAAATGGCATTCCTCATGGCCGTACCTAGTTTACTACTCTGTGGGCTGAGTTACTATACAGAGAGAGAAGGGGGGGGGGGGGTAACAGAGGCTGCATACAGGAGTTGAGTCAAGTTAGGGAAGGTGAGAGTGGACATACCCGCAGTCATGACCTCACCAGGGGGGTTAATGGGGAGAAACTTGTGTATGCGGGGGCCAAAGGGCAGGAGTCAGGACACATGCTCCATAAAGGGAGCAGCAGGAGGAGGAGGAGGAGAAGGTGGAGGAGGAGCGTAAGAACAAGAGATGTCACAGAGAAGAGAACCAGTGCCCCCTAACTGGTGAGGCACAGGGATAAGTTTGGCTACCTTTATCCGTACCGCTGTACATATTTTGTCAACATTGAGTTCAGACTGAAAATGGTCTTCATTACAGCTGTATCGTTTGACAAAGCCTTATGGTCCAAAAACGGTGTCCAAGATATTGTAGTGAAATTTTCAGTAACTGCAATAATAGAACCAACCTAATACAAATACTTTAAAGGCATTTTTTCTCAGTTTCCAATGTTGGCGTAGTTACTGCACTATGCCGTTGTAGGGCAGTACAGTGATAAGGTTGACCACCAATGATTATAGTTAAAGCATACACATTTTAATGATCTAATAATCTAAAAGTACAGTCTTCACTTCGCATCACCCAGGGAAAATTATGCTAACACTAATCTCCCTGGTCTGTTACTGATCATCTCTGATAATCTAATCTAATCTCTTGGGCGTATACGTTTTTAAGTAACCCAGTCATTAATCTCTAACTGCGAAACAGAAACTCAGCCATGTTGGTAAATGAACTTCTTGTCATGTGATGGATGCAGCTAAAGCTTTAACAGCCAAACTGGGTAATAACATGCCTATATTCTCAAGTGTTCTTACCCCAATATACTTAAGAACATTTTGAATACTGTTATGATCTTTGGACGTGTGTTGATATTACACACTCCCACTAAAAGTGACCGTCGCGAATACTGATCCCAGATCCATCTACCTTAGGCCTGTATTTATACAAAAATTACTGCACAGTGTAGATGAGCACAGAGTATCCACAGTGACACATATGGACTGTGTATGTATTATTCTAGTCTATAGAATTTATAATTAAATATAATAATATGGTAATATAATAATTTAGGATCTAGCTAGACACTACTCTCATATATATCAGGGGACCAGAGTGTCCTCTGATCCCAGTTTGCCTATGTGAGTGTAAAGTGTTAATAAATCCACGACGGCTACAGTACACAGTACTCCTATTTAATTTATCGATTCATAAAATTACAGCCATAATAGATTTAAAACAGATGATCAAGTTCCAGTTTTTTGAGTGGCTCATATATTTATGATAGACAATGTTGAAAAAGAAAGAAAGAAGGAGTGTGCGAGAGAGAAAGGGGGAGTGGGTGAGTGTGCGACACAGACTGACAGAGAGAGAAAGAGAGAGAGAGAGAGAGAGAGAGAGAGAGAGAGAGAGAGAGAGAGAGAGAGAGAGAGAGAGAGAGAGAGAGAGAGAGGCAAAATTCACCATAACCTTAGCAGTCTGTAAAGTGCCCCCTTGTAAACAATCCATTTCCCCCCTAACATGTGCTTGAACACCAGGACACAATCTTTAATAGAGTGTCTCCAGCTGTGACCGCCTTTCTCTCCCCAAATAGAAGCCGCCACTGGAGGTGAAGGCCATTCTCATTCAGCCACACAGGCAGCACACTCACCAGTACTTACAGCACTTTAGACAATCAGTAAGTGAATGGCCATTGGAAAAGTCAGCCGCAGCAGGCTGCCCCTACACCACAGAGCAATTGTGAGTGCGGGGGTCAGGGCTGTTAAGCTAATGCGATTTTATTCTATTTGATCAGAGCAAATCTCCCCCGACGCCAAGCTCCGAACCCCAAGCCCCCCCCCACTCTTTCCCCCTTCACCTCATCCCATGCACCCCCCCAGACCTCTACAGTTCCAGTCTCTCTCTCTCTCTCTCTCTCTCTTCATGAGCTCCCTTATCCACACAGCACAAGGCCAAAAGGCTTACGCTCTTATAACTGCATTCAAACGAGCACATGGTGGCCCCATTATTGATTTGAATAACTATTATGTTACTTCTGCTCTCTGAATGCATACACTGAACAATCCGACTAACCAAACACATGATAGGCAATGAATTAAGTGCCATTTCCTATACTATACTGTATTTATGGTAGTGGTCACTGAACAAAAAAGACTGCTAGTTTTATCCACATATGCTACTGTACATCCATATTGTCAGGTTTTTTACTTTCCAAAAATATTAGTGGTGTAAATACAAAATAGCCTTGAATGCAGTAGCAATGTCTATGGTTGTTCTGACAATGGTCACAAAGGACAAGAAAGCACCAAGAAAAGAAGAAAACATTTCTGCTAATGTCCATTAAAAAAATCAATCACAAACTGGCTTGGGGCAGCGTATTGACAGAAAACTCCACCATAACATTTGCAACCCTTTTCTTTCACTATCACAATGAAGGAATATGTGAAGAGTTTAGTTGCAAAATGATGTGAACACCATTTTCTTAACTTTTGCATTTTATTATAGGAAATGATTATTCAGATGTCCTGTCATCTTCGTGTGAATTCTTGAGATATTGCAAATTGAAATATTCTGAAATATCCTTGAAATATTTTGAGAACATATTTTTTTCAAAACCTAAAATGCATCTTACAGTGTAATGCAATGCGATGCCCAATACTTAAATGTTTAACCAAAACGCATAGCTCTTGTCCTCCAAGACGCTTTCATAACTGTAGGCTTTAATGACGTGAAATTGCAATGTATTGTGACTGGACTACCGTACAGTCCGACCCTGCGTCTTGCTTGGCTATAAGGTGAATCTGCACAAACTTGGAGTTTTACGTACTTTCGGGCGCAACGTAAAGGCTGTCGTTTCACGTACCCACCATGATGTGTGGGAGAGAAAGCGCTTCTCATTGAAAATGTATAGGGTAGCACAATATGATGGTTACGTCGCATTGTAGTGTATCATCACCCTTAAAGTAAACAACAATCTAGAGGATGATGACTTCTCCCTTTAACATACAGAACTTGATATGCTGATAAAAATAGCACTTCACTGTAGATTAACAATTCTAAGTTGACGACCTAAGTAAACTTCAGTGCCTTGATTGTTGATCTTGTAATTGTGACGAAAAGTAACATAAAGACTATTTTTTTAGAAAGACCTCCACAATTTGTACTGAACTGTGCTGGCTATGATCAACCGGCCCAAAAATCATGGGATAAAAAAAAAATGTGGGCCGAGTTTTGTCAAGGTCTGATTTATTTTGTCCAAAAGCTCTCAAACAATCATGGTGATCTGTGTTGCTGGCCACTATACAGCTGGCCAATCATTAAGGCGGGATTGTCCTGTTGGAGCTCTGGATGCCAGAACTCAGGAGATCTCTGGAATGAGTAGAAGTTCAGATCTATACAGTGCATGGTCATATAAGGTTGGCCATTTACACTATTTTTTCAAAGTTTCATCATCAAAATCGTGCAGGAGATCCACGCATTCGCAACCATATAGTAGGTCTTAAACAAGCCAACAGGTGTTCAAAAGTCCTACCAGATATAATATAGTATGTGTTCTTCACTTTGGATAAAGGTGTTTGCTAAATGTAATCAATTGTAATAGAGGCTAGTAGTCAGCGGCGTGGAACAGGGGGGAAAAACCCGGACTCATTCTTAGGGTCCAGACCACCTGGGGGGCCCACCGGGGGGCCCTCCCATGGAAAATATTTTTCTCCTTTCATTTTTTTAAAACATTATTTTTAAAATGCCAATACATGTTGGTAATTTATGTAATTCGAATGTTCTCTGAAAATACATCTGTTGAATTGGATATACTAGCCTGCAAATAGGCTATATTCTATATCAGACACCCCCATTATCACGCATTGGTTTAGTCCGCCCTCTCGCGGACTTTTGATTGTACAATATGCGGAATCAACGCTCACTCATTATTTTATTAGGCATTAAACCCAGCTGCCGGTTAGCGATGAAAGACTTCTAAAACACCCGGCTTTCACAAAAAGAATAGAAAGGCAAGAGAGACAGGGGAAACAAAATGAAGGAAAGCAACTGCAGCTGATTTCTTGCAAGAAAGGTGAGCCCAAATGTCAAAATTACAGCCTACATAGTAGCCTAGGATACCTAACTGGTTATCCCATTCCCATTCCGTGTGGCCTTCTGTGATAGCCGAAGTCAAATGAAAAAAATAATCTCATTTGGTTGGCTATCATTGTGATAGAACCCATATTTGTCTTTGATATATTCATAACAAGTGTCCCAAAAGACGAACATGGGTCGATGTTGGTTCAAATATCCAAATGATAGCAAAGCTATTTGTAAAATGAATCCCACTCAATTTTCAGATGCCCCCTGTCGCAGCAGGTGCAAATGGTGTGAACTTGAGAGAAGGTGAGCCTATTTTAGCTAATATCCTTGTCTTTAAGAAAAGCAGTTTCTCAACCAGGTGCAATGCTGCCCGCCCTGGTCATCAAATTTGCAGATTGATTCTGTCCTCGTAACGATATGAATATTAATCGACGTCATGTTCATCAGTTGCCAATTTCAAGGTGGCGGTGCGAACAGCTGGCAGTCTTGAATCTTCATTTTGCTTTTATTTTGCGGTCTCAACACTCTCAATAGGAAATTGCTCTGGTTACTTGGAAATGTCTCTGACCATCTGACAACGCCCGTTATAGCTGAAATGTGGTAAAGTAATGACGAGATTTTGACGGGGCATCAGTCTGCGTTTTGAAAGCTGCTGACGGCATTCTAATCGGCGCAAAGCGCAAAGGACAGGCAGAGTAGGCTATCTGCATTGAGTGCTCATGAAAATTACAACAAGGTAGGCTACTGTGAAATAGTTACTGGCAAATTTAAATCTGAATTTAGGCCTATATGCAGTAGCCTAATAAATAATGATTTCAAAGAAATAAATAGACCTAAGTAGGTTCGGAGTGCCCTGACTTTAAAAGGTTGAGCGACATCAAATACAAACAGCGATACTTTTGTTCTATTTACTCTGCTTTACAGCAGGTTTTAAGCGATATTTCGAAGTCAGCTTCTGCCAGTAGCCTAGGCACAGCTGATTCTCTTTTCCTTGCTCTCCCAAACACTGATATGGGCAAACGTGACGTGCGTGCAGGGCAGTGCAAGTGAACGAATGTGTGCGCGAGCGCGTGTGTTTCTGTTCAGCGATGCACATTGAAAAAAGTTCAGTTCAACATATCAATGTCTCGTGTGTCCATAGTACACGAAATAGTATGCTGGAAGCAGCATTGTGAAGAGAGATTTACCAGTCTCTCTCCTCCCCCTCACACCATAGTGATGAAGTGATTAAAAGTCATCCCTATGAATATGATAGCCTACTTTTCATAACTGGTAATGTGAAAGATTAAGACATTTTATATTTTTATTATGTCTATTATGTCATTTGATGGAAGATGAGGATGATTCAGGTGAAGGAGAGGAAAGCACAGATGGGTATTCTGAGGAAGGCAAGAAGGATGACGATATCAGGAGGTGGGCGCGCGCGGGGGGTCGGGGGGTTGGTTAGGTTGGGGTGTGTGTAGGGGGGCCCATGGAAGAGGTTGTTCCTAGGGCCCCAAATTTGGTGCTACGCCCCTGGCTAGTAGTCAGTAGTTCATGAAAACCCAGCAGTTGCATCTATGAGAAACCTATATATTATATTTCATATTTCAACATATAAGTCATATTTCATTCTTTAAAAAAATGTTGAATACACATCTGAGTTCAAAGGGGCACTATCGAAAGGAATCACATGTGGGAACTTGCCTTCTCAGCTACATCCTCAGAGAAGACCCAACAGGAGCTTGGGCCCCGGGATATTACAAGGGAAATATGTTTCACAGACAGTTCTAAGATGGGAGCCAGAGGGTTACACATCGCTTGAAGGTTTACAGCTTGAAAAATATTTAATGACTTAAGAAAACAAAGATATGACAGAAAGTTTTCAATTAAACAGTAGTTACTTGGACACAGCTCAGCTATAACCACTGAAACAGAATGGTACTGTACATACGAAGGCAATTGTCTGAATCACTCAATGATGAAAGACTTGGTACAGTCTGTAATGAAGGGGTGATTTATGACCTTTACAGGCTTTAGCGAGAACACCTGTGCGCAATAATGTCTCGCACATAAATCATAAGGTGGTATTATTACAGCAAAAGACGCATATTACCTGTGATTTTAAAAATGAGGGTACGATTTGCACGAAGGAAACAGCATGCTTCACACCCCTCTGCATACCCACCACCTTTAGTATAGCTGAATTTACAAATGTACTTTATGTTTATATTTGTGTTTATATTTATGTTTATATTTTTGGAGTTTGTGCAGCAGACTCTACACAGTATAAACTTCCATATTCAAAATGCTGTGATGCGTTTACTTTGCAAAAAATGTTGGTTGTCGCATGTCACTGAACCGTTGCGATTTTGTGTGCTAATCACTCATTTTTATACAGACAATTACGTGATATAATCAGGACTCTCAGTTGACGCCCTCCAATCGCCCAAATGCTAGTGTAAATTCAGTTTGACTGGTAGAAAAGACAACTTACTAGCCACTTTGACTGGTGAATGTATGTTTGGCTGGTAAGATTTAGCGTAATCTACTGACCAAATTGGCTAGTGACGAAAAAAGTTCCTGGCTGTCCTAGTTGTAATAAATGCCATACCGATGTCTTGGGACTTGGGACTTAGGTCTTGGGACTTCTTTGTGTACATCCCTGTCCATTTATTCCTTTCAATGTATGGTTACTTTTGCTTGCTATACAATGTTTTTACATCTAATAGACTAAATAAATTCGTTCTTTCATGTGCTCGGTCTTCATCACCCAGAAGATGTTGTGATGTGATTGTTGAGCTATCATACCGTCTTGCTCGGTCTTTGTCATCTCCTCCATCTTCTTCTGCTTGAGGGTGTCCACCACGTCGGCCAGGCTGCCCTTGCGGCGCTCCAGCATCCCGAAGGCGGAGGCGCTCAGGGGGTCTGCACGCTCCTCCTTGTGTGGGGACGAGACATTCGAGTTGTTCAGGTGGGAGTACAGGGCACTCATCTTGTTGCCCTCTGAGTCCTATAGTGGGAAGTGGAGAAATCCTGTACGTTAGAGACTGGTATTGGAGCATTTTATTTTAACTGTTAGAAATGTCTGGGTTTTTTTAAATGATCATTTATGAATGCAAAAATGTGTATCCACTTTTTAATTTGAAAATGTTATCAAAAACTGTGACAATGTGTATGGCCAGGTACTTTTTAGTTTTGAGAATTGAGAGGTAAAACGTGGTGCACTCTGTTTAGTTCTTTTTCCTTGATTTGGTTGCTAACTGCTTCAATAAAGTAATACCTACAGCTTTTGATGTTTGTGCCAATCCATTCCAATACTAACGCAGTTAAGTAGCAATGTTATGCCATTCCCGTTAAGCAGTGGTAGAACTCTGTCATCCCTTTGCAAGATTTATGTCAAGATCAAAGACCGAAAATAATTTCAATGATCATTGCTCACAGGGCCACCCTCGTCGCCTACAGGTTCCTTCAAACAAGTACAGCCATCCAAAGACACCAGCCAATTCACATGGTATGAATCCAACACATCCATAGCCTGCAACTATCGCTGCCTAATCTAAAAAAAACCCTAACCCTATTTCAACCGAACTAGTTGTGACACAACTTCAAACTGGGGTCATTACTAATTCAACTATGGCAAGGGAAGATATTATCAACCTCATTTAGTTTCAAGCAGGGCCCATACAGTAACAAGTTGAAACATGGCAGGTCGTGAAACTGAAATGGCTTGCTTGCTTTTACTAAACTACCAGAGGCTGCACCTAGTAGCAAAGAACAAAACTGACCCATTGCATATGACAGCAAAATATTAAATGACTGATTGACAAGGGGGTGGGGTGAAAGTGTGTCTGTGTGAAAATATGTGTGTGAGAGAGAGAAAGAGGAAGAGTGAAGGAGAGAGAGAGAGAGAGAGAGAGAGAGAGAGAGAGAGAGAGAAAGAGGAAGAGTGAGTGTGAGTGAGAGCGAGAGAGTGAGAGAGCGAGAGAGCGAGAGAGCGATAGAGAGAGAGAGAGAGAGAGAGAGAGAGAGAGAGAGAGAGAGAGAGAGAGAGAGAGAGAGAGAGAGAGCAGCTGTTGTGTGTTGCTTCCATTTGCACCTGGCTTTTGGTGCCGTGTTGTGAATTTAAACGATCATGACACGTGCAGGAGGCAAAAATTGGATTGGGTAATTCCTGACATTCCCAAAAGACAGAATGTTTACATGTTCTACAGAGGATCCGTGGAACCCCTGGCAAAAATTAATGCATTGTTTCTATTCGGAGAGCTGCACCTGCCCCGACTTAAATCAGAATGTTATGCTATTCACATGAGTTTGAGTACAGATAAGATTTAGCATCTCTTGCTTTTAACATACCCAGCCACGTCTTCAAAAGTATTTTTTAACAACCATCCTTTTGGGAGTAATCCAGACTAACAGTCCTTTGGGGAGTAATACTAGCCATTTAGGTTTTCTACATCTCAGAAAATAACAGTCTAAGAATGAAACCACAGTGCTTCATGCAAATCATGAAAGCCTAACTGTTCAGACCTCAACCTTTCAGGCTATAAAAACAAACACAAAAGTAACACGATGCTATGCTACTCAACAATGACAGTAGGCATACGTAAAAGGGTGGCCCTGTTACACAGACTGGGACAGCCAAGTATAAAGCCAGTCTGGGGCTCCTCAAGGGCTGAGACAGAGGAAACATTATAAGCGTGCTACCACTCAAACGGACGTGTTGAAAGGGGCTATGTTGGTTGTCAGAAACACTGTATCAGACGAATGCAAAATGAAGCAGACGGGATTGAGGCCAGGAGGTTTGGGTCCAAATGGGATCCCTGGAGAGTCTATGCAACATATGCAGCCACTTGTTGTGAATTCAGCAGTTTTTTCTTTTCTTTTTCTTTTTGTGTGCTCGTAATGCACAGTAGTCAGTGTAGAGTAAAAGGACTTATTCAAGACTCAAGTCGCTCTCGCTTGACTATTTGTGAGCTGTGCTGAAAGATGGTTTCCCTTTAGGCCTACAGTAGAGTACAAGGGACTGTGCAAGGTTTAGGACAGTGGTCCTCAAGCTTCTTGAACAAATGCCCCCTTTACCTCCTCATAAGCCTCCCAACTCCCCCTTTACCCCCTCATAAGCCTGCCAACGCCCCTGTTAGTATTAACAACTGAATACCGGTAGGCTAATGTCCCCCATTTGCCATTGAGCACGCCCCCTCTTAGCTGTGTACTTCTCAAAGCTTCCCCCCTTGGCCTCCCTCCCTTGGGGACTGTAGAGACGCCTTTGAGGAACACCAGTCTAGAAGAATGGCTTTTCAAAATTTAGCAACAACAAGGTCAAGATAACTACCGGTACATAAAAAGTTTTTAAAAGGAAAATATTTTAAAACTACAAATAACAAAAAACACAGGGCAACATAAGCCATGAGTGCCCCATACGACCAGCACAGGTTTGTTACCGGACTAGGCCATTTCTCCTTAGATACACCCTCTCAACTTAAATGAGCTAAGACTTAATCTATCCATGACACCACGCTGACCTATTGGAAATACTCAGGACTGATCAGTGGTTCCGCTGAGTTGACCAGAGAAGGCGGGTCACCACCGGTCCCTATAGATCTATATATGGTCTTGCTGATCTCGCTGGTGACGGTTCATTGTATGTGGAGAAGAGCACACTGTAGAAGACACTGTGGAGCTACAGTAGTGGCCCTTTCATCTGCCTTCGCAACAGAATTCTCTTTTCTGATTGACTGATCATTAATGCCATGGAACCGGTAAACCAGTATAGGATGCTTAGCATAGGACGCTTCACCATCGGACGCGTGTAACTTAGACGCGCATAGAATCTTTGTTTGGAATGCCGACGGTATCTAAGGGATAATGTTGTAGGAAAACTGCACATGATTCTAAGCGTGTCTAAGTTACACATGTCCTTTAGTGAAGCGTCTATCTTGCTCACTAGAGTCTGGTGCAGTTGGCATGGTTACTACAACTTAAAAGGCAGTAATAGATTTTTTTAAAAAATACCCTACTCTAATGGCAGATAAGTGGGATAACGGCCTCAGTCGACCAGTTCCATGAAGTTAATGTCTTAACGAAGGCCACTTTGCCTTGCCATGAACTTTGTGGAAGCAGTCACCTCGTTGGCTGTTATCCCTTGTGCACCATTCCGCCAGTGGAATGCTTCACTATTGGCTTAAAAAAACACAACTACCACAGTACTAAATAAACTATGAGAGAGAATACAGAAAGAGGATAATGTAAACTTTATTTGACACTCTAATGACACGTGACATCAAGGCATGACTTATGACCTTATCATAAGCATGCCAATGCCCCTCACCCAAGATTGTGGAAACAGCACAGCTAAATGATAATAATAACTATACAATAATGTACAGTATGATTATTATGCATCTTTCTAGAATATGAGAGCTTCCATTCACTTTGAATGGGCCTTCTCAACACCCCCCATTTGTGCCCCCCTCTCAGCTGTTTTGATCTCAACATCTCCTGAAGGCTCCCTAATGCTCCCTGGGGGGTTGTAGAGCCCCCGTTTAGAAACACTAGATTAGAGCAACTTTTCCTGGTCCAACCTGTGCATGACCAAAAAACGACCAAAGCTACTAAGTAGCCAAGGTCGTTGAAGAAGTTTAGCCATGAATTTGCTGGTTTTTGCTCAGGACTTGACATTGACATGTTGACATGCTATTAGCTGACTTTTAATCTCTGAAATTTGCGCTGGTCGCCCAGGTCACTTCGCTCCTGGCGAATTCGCTTTGGTCATTCAATTGGCCGACCCTCGATAGAGAAACAATGACTTCCGTTGCTCTGGTCGCGTTTGGTGTCTTTTGGTGTACATGCACAGTAAGACATGAGTCTGACCTGCTGTGCGGGGCCAGCTCCAGGTGCGTCCAGGTCAGGCTCTTGCTGTCGGCTGCTACTGATTGGCTGGGGCTCCTCGGCAGGCGACTGATTGCGCAACGGTGGTGGCGTGGGGGGCATGTCGCCGGGGTGATCCATTCTGCTTTCTCTTTCCTCGTTGTCCCAGCTCTCTGATTCTTGACCCCTCCGCCCGCCTTCGCTTTCGGAGCTTGGGGACATTGGAGAGTTTTTGGACGACATCGCACTGCAAGGGAAACACAATAATGGACAGGCCAGTTAATTGTGAGCATCAGTTAAGCCATGTTCCCTTATGCCATCTACTGTATTAGCTTATTTAAATAAAAACATGAAGTGACATCTGATGTCACGTCTTTATTGAGCATTTTGATGTCTAACGGTTTTTGAAGAAAAAAAGATCACAGAGAAACTGCTGTCAGAAAATATACATGTAAATAGTGTTTGCAGTTATTACTGAGAACACTCACTCATCAGGCTTGTAACCCAAGTGGAGTTCAAACCACTGGACACAATGCCAACAGCAACAGGAAGTAAGAATGGGATGGGTAATTGCTCTCATTCATTGCTACAATGGGCATGACAACCTTGAAGGTGTCAGGAAAATACTATGCGGCATGCCTAAGGGGCATCTGGTTTATTAACTGTCTGATAGCACGCACTTCCAGCCTCAAACGGCACACCGATCCACCAGTGGAACGCTGTGCTAGTTGTTGAAAGGACTTTACAACCATAGCCTATTACAGTACTACCACACTACAACGACCGTTTTCAGTAAAGCATTATGAGTTGGCCATTGTCATTCTGGTAACAGAAAATTTGTAACAGGGTCCGTGTCTTCAGAGTTTAAGTGAGTGAGCTTAACATTATTTATCACACGAAGCAATGCATCGTTCAGGCCATCGTTCAATAGTCCCACCAGTTTTACCAGAGTCAGGCCCCCATGCCCTGTCACATCTTACAAGAAAACACTCATGGAGTTTTGTAACAGGGTGGGCTGGTATGAGCTGGGGTGGGTGGGGTTGTCAGCAATGTCCTCCTGTATTGAAAGGGGGGGGGGGGGGGGGATGCCGGACAAAAATGATTCTGTTTGACACAGTAAATCAAACCCAGTGTTATTCCTGTAGTTTTCTGAGCGGCCGACTCAAAACAGGGCCAGCTTCTCAGGCTCTCTGCTGGAATGCTGAAGCCTTCTTGGCCTTCTCTTACAATGGCATGCAGGGGACTCGGTCCTGACTGATGGCTAAAGAAGGAAGCGTCGGCCTACGTCAGTGTACACCGCTGGCTGATACTATAACTATGCCGCCAACGCTGCCCTACAAAGACAAAAAGGCAGTAGCGGCAAAAAAAGATGTCGAAGTTGAGGAGGAAAAACATACCTAAAAAGTCTAACATGGTGTCGATAGAAAAGTGGTGATGCTTTTAGAACAGAATGCCAGCAGGTGCTTAGTCACAAGACAAAAGAGGTGAGTCAATTTACAGTCTAAGAAAAAAAAACATATCTAGTTACCGCCCCTTGGACAGTAAAGTGATTCACCATGTATAAAAATATCTTTACTTGAAGAGGTATGATCTGCTTGGCATAATCGAACCCTGCGTAAACGTGTAAGTAAATAAGGTCTTCTGGATCCACCTTTAATTTCATGTTCTTGCTCTCATCACACGGCTACTTGATTTATTAATGTCTAAATTAAAAAATACAACCAAGGCCAAGAGAGACGAGATGGAGAGTCAGGAGACAAAAGCATGAGGCTCTCCTCTCCCCATGCCTTCCTCCCCATGCACCATGTGACGTGTAGACCTAATGCCGTCTGTCAGCTGGACTGAATAATTCATCATAGTGTCAACATGGTTGGGGGGTCGTGGCCATACAGGGGAGGCAAGGCAAGGGAAGGAGGATGAAGGAAGGAGAGAGAGGAGAGGGAGGAGGGAGGGGGAGGGGGGAGGGAGGGATGGAGGGAGGGGGGAGGGAGGGAGAGAGGGGGAGAGGAAGGGAGGGGTACAAAGAGGCTCAGAGCCGAAGCTGGATCAGAGGCGAGACATGTAATCACTTTTCATAGGGAACCTCAGCCACGTTCCAGACCGGCTGTCCCGGAGTGATGACATCAGTGACTAAATATGAGACTGCCTGTGTGTGTGTGTGTGTGTGTGTGTGTGTGTGTGTGTGTGTGTGTGTGTGTGTGTGTGTGTGTGTGTGTGTGTGTGTGTGTGTGTGTGTGTGTGTGTGTGTGTGTGTGTGTGTGTGCGTGTGTGTACGCGGTGTCAGTGTGTGCGTGCGTGCGTATGTGTGTGTGTATGCGCGTGCGTTCCCCCAAACCCAACCCCACAACTATGGTGGCCCCCACCCCTCGTCTTGCTTACTACGTTACCAGTGAACCCACCCTCACCCCTGGAAATCACATGAGGCTGGTACCCTGGAACCTGCAGAAAGGCCGTTGTGAGGTGGGTGTCACATTATATATCCTGTAATGGACTCAAACAAAAACACGCTGAGGCTGCTTCCATATTCAAGACACTGAGTACAATGTAAAGGCACCGTGAAGGAAAGGAACGTCTCTCTTGATAATGGCACAGGTGGCGATCAATACCAACCTCAACTGGAAGCCAGACTGAGGTGCTATTGTATATGAGTGGCTAACTTCCTTAGGTTGGAAACAGGTTAGCTTGACCTTTTGAAGAATGTTCACGACAACGATCCAGGGCTGCACGCCTGATCACACAATCACAACTGGGCGGTGAAACATGCCCCACTCCAATCAATGATAGGGCATGGGATCGTGCCCAAGAAGAACAAGCAGAAGAAAAAGCAGAAGAAGGAGAAGAAGAAACCATCTGCTCTGTCTCTCCTTGTGTGTTTCCAATGCGGGCGGGCAGGCAGGCGGGCGGGACAGAGGAGCTTATATTTAGCTTCACAATATGGCTGGCCCTTGTATTTATAGGGCTCGAGAGTTGCCTCCTTGGAACGGAGGTCTTGTATGGCCAGGAATGCTTGGACTCATAAATTGTTGCCACTGATAAAGTTTCATCACGCAAACAGACCCGAGTGTCATTGCCCGGGCCCTTGGCAGCACTGCCCACTAATGTGATTAAGTGGAAGTTATCAGCGCTGGCTGGGGTGACTCCTTTTGAATGCGGTGAGACGAGCGAGGGAGCATTTTTTTTTCGAACGTGCATTTTCAAAATTTATGGACAGAGTGGCATTCCGTCGAGGTCTTATACACCAAAACGGAATGTCTAGACAGCGGGTGTGTTTAAATAACGAAGAGTGCAATACGTTTAAATAGTACTACAGCTCGTACTTAAACATCGAACAAATCACGGCAACGACAACGGGCGAATGCTAAATGGAAAGGTCAACTGCGACTATCCCTCTCTCCTTAAATGTAAAGGTATCAAATGAAACGATGAACAGCACGAGAAGGTAATAAAGGCATTCTGTTACATGTCACATGACGTGATGCTTTGGAAAGACTATACTGAAGGGATGAAGACATTGAGAGAGAGAGAGGGAGAGAGAGAGAGAGAGAGAGAGAGAGAGAGAGAGAGAGAGAGAGAGAGAGAGAGAGAGAGAGAGAGAGAGAGAGAGAGAGAGAGCATTGGGGGTGGGGGGGGTGAAAACAAGAGTAGCGCCGTGGCAGCCAAGTAGGCTAGTGCAGGAGCTAGAGAACTAGCTGTCCGACCCCTGAGATTTGCCTAGGCTACGCACACCTCAGAACTGATGAAATGGACGGGTCGCAAACCAACTCAAGTCTGAGGCAGACTGCTGAGTACAGCAGAGCGAAGAAGAGAAGAGAAGAGAAGAGAAGAGAAGAGAAGAGAAGAGAAGAGAAGAGAAGAGAAGAGAAGAGAAGAGAAGAGAAGAGAAGAGAAGAGAAGAGAAGAGAAGAGCAGACCTACGTCCACCCGTCCACACTTCTGTCCGCTCGCCACCATAAACACCACCAGACATATTTTCTCATGATTACCCAGGCCACCTCCGCCAGCCACACGCCATTTTAACGCCACCCACTTAAAGCCAGACTATTCCCAAACCACTGACCAACACATGAAGCAGTGGAAATATGCATGGGTATTTTAAAAAAGACCAACAAGTGCTTGTGCGCAGGCTAAATACATATATAAGAGTAGCTCAAAAGTCTAATAAATGATCTGCAGCACATAATAATGTAATGCTTAGCATCATGCCAAGCGACTTTTCTTTGCTACCCTGTAATCACAACATACAGTATGTCCCCCTCCCCCTTATAGGCCTATTGAAGGGATTGATGTCCAGAAACACTTATTGCTGTTTACTGTGCAATCGAGATCCTCTTAACTATGAGCTATATCACCATGGACAACAGAGACATGGTGCAACTGTAATATCATGTAATGTTTCCCCCTCCTGTTTGGCACACATTGAAACAATATTTGTTCCCCGAGGTAAAATAGTACCCTCAAGGCCCATACAATTCATTATCCCTCATTGCCACTGCCTAATACCCCCTCGAAAGGACTCTCTCTCTCCCTCTCTCCCCTGGCACAAGTGCATAAACACCCATGCATCATAACAAAAAGGGTCAAGATAGCACAGCCACTACTGGAATGACATAATGGAAAAAACACAGCTCTCCAGTAATGCTCATAAGCCCTACGAGTCCAAATACTCATAAATCTACGGATCTGACCAGGCTTCTGTTTTCTTGCTTTTCTCTGTTTGCCTGTCTGTCTGTACTTTTTGTCAGTAGCTTCACTAATAAATAGAAAGGATATTAATTACAATGTGGAAAATATAAAATGATCGAAAATTTTAATCTTTAAGACTTTTAATCTAGGCTGCACATCTTTTGGTTTTCTTGAAGGTACAATGAGTCATAATAATGTTTCTGATTTCTTATTCTTTATGTCTGTACTCTACGTGGTGGGTGGGAAGACTCATCCAGAGAAAATGTTTTAATTTAATATAGGCTGTATATACAATTATCTTACCTCTTGTCCCTTGTCTAGACTGAAAATGTGTGCAAAGCCGTAATAACTCAGTAAGAATCTAAACAGCATAGAAATCAGTTGACCATTTAAGGCCAAGTCCCTGTCTGGACTCTGCAAGGTATCCATACTGAAGATGTACTGTAATAGAGTTAAAATGCCTAGGATAATCAAATACATTCTGTACTGCCAAATTATAAGCACCCCCACTGGCGGTATACTGCTGAAGGTCAGGTGATGGTAATGTGTGAAAATACCAGTAGATGGAAACAGTACAGGCATTTTCAAAGGCGTTTTCTATTTTTCCATTTTACATTTTTTGAAGGTGTTTTCAATTTTTTATTCCTCTGATCAACGGTTGGAATATTTACATTGAACATGAATACATGTATTCTGAATGCCTCCCACTGGCCACTGAAACAGTGACTTGGGCTTATTGCTTGCTTTCAACAAAAGTAAGGCTTAACACGCACGGATGCACACACGCAAACACAAACACAACACAACACACGCACACGCACACGCACACGCACACGCACACACACACACACACGCACACACACAGAGCTTCTGCTGCTTTTGTGGGGTCATGACAGTGGCACTTAAACATGTAAATAATCTCATTACACAAGTGTAAGCTCAGCGAGTGACCTGGCCTTAGTGATGCAGGTGGCGTGAACAGATTCAATCCTATTAACCGGACATTAAAAATGAAGCGATGTTTCCAACAACACCCACACAACCACTAAAGCATAAGGCAGATTAAAGGCAAACCTATTATTACTTGCACTGAAGAGCAATGACATTATTTTGCAAATATATGGCATGAACAATATTACTGTAAATTATTAAACCAAAACCAAAAATGTAGTTCTGAGTAGAGTTTTATTAACAGTACCATTTCTAAGGACAACATCTGAATAACTGCATGAGTTTTCCTGCATAAAATAACTCCTCACCTTATCCTAGTTCTGAAGAAAGCACCACAGTTTAATGGAATGTAATCAAAGACCAATCCCAAAACAAAGGGGTGTATGATCTAACTTTCTTTCGTTAAAGAAATATTAAAATTGTGCAAGACGGTATTACAATTTCAGAATCACCTACAGCACACAGCATTACAGTATTAGTGAAAACAAAGCAGCATACTTTTTGCTCTGAAACACAATTCCTCTATTGGATTACATTTCAAACCACAAAGCATTTTGAACACAAGCCATATGGTATGCCCTTAACGCACGCCATTCCACCAGTGGAACACTACAATAGTCACTGAATAAAAGGGACTGTGTCTGACTGGGTTAAGGATATGACCCATAAGGAACCTAAACAAGGCTTGGTGCCATTAGGGCTTGGACTCCTTTCTGCTTCTGCTTAACAACCCCCCCTATCCCCCACCCCCCTCCCCCCAGCTAAGGTGCTGTGTGTCCGACATGGACGGCGAGCAATCATAAAACGTCCCTCATATGCCATTAGAGATTAGGACTCGTCCTAAATTGAGATGCTGATTTAACTGACAACTGTGTAGTCAGAATATTCACAATATTACTAGTAGGCCTACAGTACTAATAGTAATGTATGGTTTCCTGTTCTGATCCTGTTTTATCTTATTTATTAATTTATTTATATAATTTCCTAAGAAATAACTTACCCCCCAATTTAACATATAGCATCACATCAGCAACTAGGCTACTACAAGGGATATACAAGTAGCGGCTACATGGCAGGGCAAAGAATGAGTGTGAAATATGGTGAGACACTGGGTTTGAAGAGAGAGACAAAGAGAGAGAGAGAGAGAGAGAGAGAGAGAGAGAGAGAGAGAGAGAGAGAGAGAGAGAGAGAGCGAGAGCGAGAGCGAGAGAGAGAAAGACAGAGAAAGAAAGAAAGAAAGAAAGAAAGAAAGAAAGAAAGAAAGAAAGAAGGAAAGAAAGTAAGAAAGCTGCTGCTCCTTATTCTCTCCTTTTTGCTGTAAGCATTTGTTTTCTGCCCTCAGGCATGTCGACATGTCACAGCAGCTCCTGTTGTCAAATCTGCAATTACAACTCAGTTGCTGTTCGTCTTTTTTCTTCTTCCCCTCGATGCCAGATGAGCACGGGCTGAAGTTTCCAATACTACTGCCGCGCGCACCACAAACGACATACATGCCGCTGCCATATAACAGAAGTCTTGTATCTCGACAAACACACCCCCTTTACACTGGAAACACACACATACGCAAAGACACACACCCTGCGCATGCTTACACAAACACAAACACACTTGCATGAATGCAGAGCACACACTCTGGGTATTTTAACACATTTCGGCAAACATTTCTTGAAAGAGAAGTGTGAGAGAAATCATTGTTCTTCTTTGCACAGTTGGCCTTTTCACCGGAGCCCTGCCATGACACACTTACATACCCCCCTTTGAAAGAGGTAGGCTTCAAGTCACAGGTTGATCCTGCCAGCACAAAGTACTCATTGTCAACATGTTGGCCATAACCGCTCTGTTCAATGTATAGGACCTAAATGTCCCAACTTCACACACTATTGTTAATCACAGGGGGTATTCATATAGCCTTATTTTTCCTTTGCCAGTCTAAACTCCAAGCCAATAAACTAACACATGCAGAGAAAGAAGGTCTTGAATTAAGAGCGCAAAGGTTCTGGCAAAACAAAAATGACATTATTAAGCTGTAGCCCCATAACACACACTACAACGCTGTAATAGTCACTGAAAAAACGTAAATACAAATGTACAGTACTGCGCCACTATATGTGCACAGGGCCTATAGTAATGCACTATGACTTGGTCATTGCCATTCTGGTAACAGCTCGTATATAACAGGGACCGTGTCTTACTGGGTTAAGGACACCATGTCTGTTTGCAGGCATCATTCTGCTCTTGCTTCCTGATTTGTTTCTAATGACATACTGCAGAACACAACACTGATATAGTTTGCATTCACTCATACTCAACCTTCTCATTTGTTAATACAGCAAGTTAAGCTGTGCAGGAAATGTAAAATGGCAATAGAGGTCTTGAGGTATTCTCTACACAAGACTAAATATCTGAGACACTCCTTTGACATTTTTTCATACATTTCTTTCTCAGATATTCTACCTAAATAGCTTTAAACTGCCTATAGCCTTGCAAACAATATGGGTTATGACATTGCATCTCCCGACCATGCCTTCACCACCACCACCACCACCACCACCACATGCGCTGAACACCCTTGCAACCCTCTCAGCCCCATTGCAGACAATCCACTAGTGCACCACAGGTGGCGGCTGGAGTAACTAAGGCAACTGTGCTTACAACCTTTTACCATTATCTTCAGTTGTCCGTATAGCCATTGAGCGAGCCACCTTTAGCTCAATGGACACAGACACATTAGGGGACCCCTCGCCAGCCGCCACTGTTGTTTTGAAAAAGAAACTGTTTACACCAGCCTACCCACAATCACCCCTTTCAGCTCAGCAAGACACGGGCAGAAATTGAAGAGGGACAGAGAGGAAAAGAGGTAGAGAGAGAGAGAGAGAGAGAGAGAGAGAGAGAGAGAGAGAGAGAGAGAGAGAGAGAGAGATACATGGTGAGGTTGGATGGATATAAGTGGATGTAACGACAAAATTATTAGTCGTTGAACAAACAAGTTCACTAGTCACAGACAATTTGTGGGTGTTAATTCACATTAATCAACCGCCATGACGGAAAACACATTCGAACTCCATCAAGTAAACGTTTTCTACATATGAGCATAAAACCCAATAGAATGTTTTTTCAATACCTTGGTGATTAACCTAAAAATACAGTACACATTACATGCTGAAACATTGAATATCCAGAGCAAGTAGAACAGTAGGTATAGTTTTAAGACTTTGAATAAGCTGTGCTGTGTTCCTCTTTAATGCTAATCTTAGCTGCTCTAAAGTTAGCAGACGGCATCACAACCACTACTGGGTCGAAAGCAGCCAGAGGACCCCGAGGAGGAAGGTGGTGAAGACCTAACAGTTCCTTAGTGAATAACCAAACCACCAATGCCATTTTAACAATCAGACGGGTTGGTTACATGTGCTTGTGTGATATTAATCTAGGCAATATTGGCATGCATCTAACACCTAAAAGCAAAGACACTGACTTTAATTAGTATGATGAGGTGGAACATCAACACCCAAAATGGCCTACAATGGTTTTTTCATGACAGAAGAGGGCATTCCATGAACGAAGAAAAGCAGTAACAGGAGCAAAAGTTCAGTTGAAAAAAAAAAACGCAGCACAGCTTTACCCGTGTTTCAGCCACTACAACACGCTATCCATTTTTCAAATCTCATTATGTCTTTGACTCTGTTTGCCCCTGTGTCTGTCCGTCTAGCCACTTCCCTCATTCTTGCTCACTTACTCACACCTAGCGCTGAGCGCACCTTGCCTAATCACAGTTGACACGGAGGGCAGGGGATTTGGTTTAGCGGCACGAAGGTGCTTTCACTCGGATTCATTCAGTTGAGCTGTTATAAACACTTGGCGTCGGAACAAACGACTGGAGCAACCCTCTCAGCTTTGTCCGCGTAAAGCCGCACGGGTGCGTCGGTATCTTAGCAAGAGAGCCAAACTGAGGTGGTGAGCAGAGTAAAGCCAACACACCAACCTGACCCCCCCCGCCCGCACACCCACACCCACACACACACCCACACACACACACACACACACACAGTTGGGGAGAGAGAGAATTACAACATGGAAACAACGAGACCAGGGATTAAGTGTAGCCGCTGAGAATGAAACGCATGGCGAACAGTGGTTGCTTTGCATTTAGGGAAAAGTTGCGGAACAAATTGGAAAAAGCCCACGAGGTCAGAGCTGCAAGTAAACCATTTTCAAGTTTGAAATGTGCCACATTTCCATCTACAGTCAAGCATGTAGTATTTAACCCCTTTCCTGCAGGGCTTCTGTTATGACCTTATTAATACAAAAAAATTGTAATGATCATGTCTTAATCTGCCTCTAATAAAGTCAAAGCAATGTTGTTATGATCCAGTTGAGCTTATTCAGCAAATAGTGACTAGGATTGCCAACGCTTCCATCTACACAAATGGGCTACTCAACATAAAGAAATAACATCATACACTAATATGCATCCTTTTAGACTCCATTCAGTAATATCTCCAGCAGCTTTACTCCCAGAGAGAAGAGATGGAGAAACATGGATAAGACACTGGGATCATTCCCAGTGAGTGGCTCCTGGATCATAGGGCCCTTCCTTGAGCGTTGGACCACAAAGGGCCCGTTTATTGGATTAGAGTCAAGCTGGTTTGTAACAAGCTGGCACAAATCTAATCATGGAACTGGCCTCGTTTAGGCTCAGTTGTACTTAAATGATTAGATGGTAAAAGAAGGGGGACAGCATTTATCAACGGCAGTTCATTACGCTCTTCAAGGCACTGAGGACAACACTCAAGCATTCCAAGATAAAGAGGAAAGGAACCTAATGACTGAGGTTCCCCCCCATATACAATGTAATGAGAACCCATTTCTGGGCCCTCTCTCCATGGGCCCGGGACAACAGACTCCTTTGTTCCCCCCTTTCAGTGTCCCTGGACTGAGGGACAGCCAAGACAGTGGATGGTGTGTGTGTGGCCACCGAGAGCAGCAGAGAAGAGCGGTAATCATGTGTGATGTTTGGTGTGGCCTGTTTGGACGTGTGTAACTACAGGCTTGTGTTTGTGGACTGTGGGGCATGCTATGCACAACATGTGGAAATGGATGGTCATGGTGGATGCTTCAGTGGATGCTCCTAAACCTCCAAAACATACTGTGTATAGGAGGGGTCCATATATGCTACATCCTCATAATTGCCTTATTTTACTGCTACTCAGTCATCTTATTCTCAATACCTCAGATATCGACTCGTATTAGTACCACTCCCCATTGTACTTGCATACTTGCACAGACACAGAAACACTGCAGACAGACAGACACACACACACATCAACAGACAATAGTGGCACCGCTACAACACAGGTCGTGAACTAAGTGACTGTCAACACACACACACACACACACGCACGCACGCACGCACGCACGCACGCACGCACACACACACACACACACACACACACACACACACACACACACACACACACACACACACACACACACACACACACACACCTGCTTGTGTACATAGTCTGTCTGCGCACAACAAAAATTGTCTAAAAGCAAACAGTCTTGTGGGATTCCCGTCCCATCCCGTCCCGCTGCTCTGCTCTCTGCTCTCTGCTCTGCTCTCTCCCAGTAGATCCCTGGATTGCAGGCCTGGCGCGTCCCGAACCGTCTGTCTTCCAGCAAGGGGAGACGGTGGCTCTCCACTTCCATTCCCTGCTCTCTCTCTCTCTCTCTCTCTGTCTCTGTCTCTCTCTCTCTGTCTCTCTGTCTCTCTCTCTCTCGGGAAAGAGGAGAAGAGGAGAAGAGACCCAGCTGCAGCCACAGTGTGTCCTGGCCAAACCAGCCAGTGCTTGGCCCGCGCTTAGATTAACACGGAAGAGCAGAAACAGCTTTCCCCATAAATACAACATTAGGCTATGAAGCGGATTGAGACTCACTGATTCTCTCTCCCTCCCTCTCTCTCTCTCTCTCTCTCTCTCTCTCTCTCTCTCTCTCTCTCTCTCTCTCTCTCTCTCTCTCTCTCTCTCTCACACACACAGACACAGACACACAGACACAGACAACACACACACACACACTCCTGTGCTCACTTGCTCGCGCACACACACACCCACACACACACACACACACACACACATACAGGAAGTGTATAACCCAACATTCTGAAGAGAATGGGAGAGTTAGGACTCAGAAGAAGAACACAGGAGCGGATCTGGGGCCAGTGTATTGGAGACACTGCAGTTTGCTGTGCCAGGATACCACTCTGGCCCTCATGATATTAATACGCCTCTGTGGTACTGTGACCAACACACTATTTTGATGATTCTGCAGCACTTTGGATGAGGATGGCTGAGTAGTCCTCACTACGTAATTGTTCAACGCTGGTTATTGTTTTGTT
>NC_085860.1:3035000-3042500 GCF_034702125.1 Engraulis encrasicolus
GGTGAGTGAGGGAGTGCTATATGGGTACGTGACTGGTCTGAGCACCCTAGCAGGTTATTATATAGAGTTACATTCATAGTTCCTGAGTATGCTCACACCTTTTATGCAAACAAACCACACTGAAATGTGATATATGGAGGGGTCCCTGAAAAATTTCATAAAAATGTCATAAAGTGTCCCGTTGACTGAGGCCGGGGACAAGGGAAGCTCACATTCTCCATAGTTGCAGCCACAGTCCGTAACTTCGGCCAATTTAATTCCGAACTGGTACAGTGAAGCTCTTTGTAGCAATCCTGTTTTCTCCAGGGAGGTCTATACAGAGGTTTTTTAGTGACGTATACATGGGTGTGCTTGACTATATCTCTCTGTATAGGCTTTTTAGCCATTTGGCAAATACTGAGAATTGAGATGCAAATCTTACAGTAATATTCAACCATGACTGTGTTAAAATGATTCAGGAAAGAGGGCATTGATTATTTTGTGTACCTCTAAGAAAACAATAAAGCAGTTACCATGGTAATGCTACTACCAACAAACGCTGGCAAGTGAGGTAAAAGATCTGTGTGACGATCCATGCATTTCAAATTAAGGCAAGTAATGATGTCATAGCACAGAAAATGTAATAAACTTAAGGTACTGGACAGGCTTATTGTAAAGCAAAAAGCAACACATTTTATACGGCCACAGCTAATGCAAATGCATAAGTGTTCTTTTGTGATACACTACTAATTATTTTTCTTCAACAACACAAGATGACAACAGGTAAGTAACAGCATTTTAAGTGTACAGCAGATTATACCATGTGAAAATGTTGAGTGGTTTTGTGTACTCACATATATTTTTTTATCTTTGTCCCTGCATTAATCTCTCACTGGATGACAAATCTGGGAAACATGAATCTGACCTGAGGAAAAACACAAAAACAAAAATAGTTATTTTACAGTGCAAATACAAATATATTGCATTGTCATTGATCCAGATTTAAAAATGCAGTATACAAAACAGAGTGCTTTCCTCACATAGTCATGAACATTTAATCATTTCTAAACATTTATTTCTATTAAAAAATGGCCAGTGGGCAAGGTCACTGACGCAAAAAATAGGCCACCATCACGAATGACAAGATCAGTTCGGAGAAGGAAACGAGTCTAGCACCTGGAAATAAAATCCAGACAAATATGTAAACCAGGTACTGCTTTAGATATGCTACTTCCAGATATGACTAATTAGTCAATTGTATACAGTGCAGAAACCTACAAAGCAATTGAATTGATATTTGAATCATCGTTGGCCTGAAGAAAGGCAAACAAACTATGCTCTCTATTAAAAATGAAACCTTTTTTTCCCAGACGGTAACAAAATAACAAAAGCAGAGGACAGAGCTGGAGGTACACATCGTGCACTCACTCGCTATCATCAGTAAATCTTTGAACAGTCCTAAAAGTTTTAACAGACCACACATGTTAATATCCATCAGGAACCAACTGGAAAAAAGAGACTTGGCCTGATTTCCGTAGACCACAATTCAAAGTTTCCCCCTCTCTCCATGCTGAGTGAAATGGCTATAAATGCCATTTTTTAACGTAGTTGACCTTTGCTCTTAAGGTATAGGCTATGGGCCACAATGAAGTATTACATTTTACTCTCTGTATGGGAGACCAATTGCCTGAGATGGACCAGACACATTTACTTCTCAACGGGTGGGCGCTTTGTTTAAACTGTAATCCCATTGGCTGTGCCTTCAATTTCTGTCTGCGATTGGTTGTTAAGAAAATGTAGCCCAGGTGGGCCGAATCCTTTCCTTTACGCCATATGTACTGCAGTGAACTGAAAAATACTGAGGGGAGAGACAACAGCAACAATACATTAACTGTGACTTAATATAAGCATGAGTTTAAAATCCTGTCTGGGGCCAGCACACACCAACCCAGTCTGGCGTTTCAGCTTGCACGTGTGCTCTCTCTCTCTCTTGTCTCACCTCATCTCAACCGCGGTGGACAAAAATATAGTGTATCTACTTTAACAAGACTGAATACAAATGCATTTTTTCTATGCAATGAAAGTCTCTATTCACCAGAGCAAAGGTGGGAGGTCAGCTCCTGGTCGCTATCATAAATCACAAGCCTAAATCATTCTTTCCTGCCCAGGTGCCCTGAATTGCATAACAAAACAGCCTGTGCAAAAAAGACAAAGGCCAGTATTCTCTGAAGGGTGACAAATTCGGCATATCATTGGGTTATTTAGTGATGGCAGCCGCCCAATCAGAGAGCTGCACAGCTGTTAGAGCATTCCGTCGATTCTCACGACACAGCACAAACGCATATGCTCATGTGTGCACTCGGAAGACTGCTGTGCAGGCCTCAGCACTGGAGGGTATTAAGCCATTTCAAGGACTCCTATGACAAGCCATGAAATGGTACCTACTTAAAGCGATACCAAGTATGTTTTGGCTACAGTTGCCCCACAGGTTGGAAAAGAAGTTGTTTCTCAAGAAGACCCACAACGAGATGCTCAGCTCCTCCAAAAGTGCATAATGCGGTTGAAGTCCAAAGTGGGTGGCAAAGAGAATTCAGTGCTTTTCACAATGTTACAAGATTAAACCAGTTAGAATACATTATTTTAAGGTCAGAAAAAACCCCTCTGTGTTGCTTTACGTGCCCATGGTCAAAGAGAGGGCATTGCTTCAAGGGCAGGGTTGTTAGCGTGGGAGCAAGCAAAACAGACAGTGGTCATGTATGTTCATATGAGTAAAGAATTCTGGCCACATCTACTCTCCAAGACAGAAAGACAGAGGTTTGCCTCTCTACACAGCAATGTCTCAAAGTTAGATGTTGATGGGCCACATCATGAACTGAACATCCATTACTAAATCCTTTACAAGCATTAGGCTACCTTAGCAGGGTGTTGTATTTATTGCTATTCAATTCAGTCAGATAATTAACACACACATAAGCACACACGCACGCACAGTGCATGGCTCCATGGGTCAGCACAGTAGGAAGACAACCGATTGGACGTTAACCTGCGTTAACCGGTGTTGTGTTACCTTGATGTGGTGTTGTCTGGATGAAAAACAAAGACTGTAGGGGCATGTGGCTACAAGCTAGACACAAGCGGCCTCACCCTAAAACCCAAAAGGTAATAACTCGCTGATCGCTTCGGGGCGGTTCAAGATGCTCCACGGCTTTGCAGAAATCTGCGAAACAAAAGGCCTGTTCCAATCCAGCAATATGCCTTCAGCCTGACAAGCGGCATGAATGCGCGCTGGAGATTACTTTTGCCAGCCATCTTTTTTTGCGCTGCTTGGAATGCACGGACACGTCACTGCACGCCATGGAGACACTGAAGGCCACCTGCAAGCTCCCTCACTGTCACCGCTCCACATGAGAAAGCACTTTTTGGGGGCAAACGTCTGCTTTCTGCTGATCCTTCAAATGGGACATATACTTGGATCTGTGCCCAAAACTCGTTCTATGGATTGTTTTGACAAGTAAAACGTCTATAGGATATGATTACCCATTCACTTGTGCAATTTGAAAGACTGTATTTGGTATATGAAGTCATTAGGACGACGTGTTAAAAAAAGATCTAGTTGGTGGAGAGTGCTTTAAAGAAGTCTGACACTTCAGCATTAGATACTCCATGCGCTGAACAAAACAGGGGGCGGGGGAGCTGACATGACACGTACATTATTGCAGTGCAACAGGTGGCTCTGTGGTGGGCCAGTGGTACTTGACCCCTCAGACTTGCTCTGGGAGCAGCTGTCTGCTGGACCATGCGGCGCGGCGCGGATGGGGTAACACAAGAGCAGAGCAGAGGGGCTTTGCAGAGTGGCAGATTTGTTTGAATTTAGACACAGCCGTTTCTGAACACATAGACACACAGTGCATTGTGACCATTGTGTCAGTTATGGTGTATGTGCCACGCATTTCTCACATTCATTTTTTTTTTATTTCCTCAATTTCCGCAATTCAGCTGAGTAGATAAAAATAGAGCAATAATAGGGTTGTAGTTGAGGTGCACTTCTGAGTCAATTTCTTATTTTGACTGAACATCATGTCTGTTTATTTGATTTCTCTTCATGGTACTGCAAATTCAAACAAGCATCACCTATTTACTCTACCTCCAAGGCCTATCAGTACGATGTGGATGTGAAAGCCCTGACCTCGTAATTTCTCAGGCTATCAGATCAGAATGTAATGTACACTCTAAGAACTCATCGGAAAGGATCTGCCAGTCCTTGAGGGTTGACAGTTGACAGGTCTCTTACTGTCTGTATATTTGTGATGTATTCACACGCTATTTCATGAAGAGAATAACAGTCACCCATGCCTCCTGTGTCAAGACAACTGCACTACCAAGCACTGTGACCACCAGACCCAAAATCTGTACTGTATGTGTCATGGATTGCTCACTGTTATCAGGGTTTCCCACAGCACTTTATTGTTAAGGCGGTCACCTTTACAACAAACACCTGCCGCCTTGACTAGGTCCCCTAAAGTGATTAACATTTTGAGTTGTGAACCTGATTTCTAAAGTTACTTCACCAAAAATGCACACTTTTGGGGGTTTTCATATGACACTGCACAGCAATGCCTTTTCTATGGTGACAGTCATGTGTCATACCCCCCACAACCTTGACCAGCCAAATTTCTGAAGAAAACGCTGGCTATGGAAGTAAAAATGAGGTCGGGGGGGTTGACATGTTCAAGAGCTCTTTGCACCTCTGAATCAAACCTTGGGTGCAGGAACAAAGTGGGGTGGTGGAAGAGGAGAACGGTTGAGTGCTAGCTAGCCTCTTTGGAATGCTGTTTCACTATGCACGCCAGGATCATCTCTGACCCGCTCGAATCCAGCTACAGTATGCACACACGGTGCAGTGCTGACACACCAGCATTAGGCTGCAATGCAGAAGAGCAAAGGTTCATCAACATACAGTATGTCCTCCATACTTGCCAGCCACTGATATACTGTGCAATGTTGCAATGTTACAGGGACAATTAGGTGGATAGTTCAGTCATAGGATGCAAGCTGCTCAGAATCCTGTGGACGACATCACTTTCCTTTCAAAGACTTTCTTTCTTCTTGCATGCCTTTTGAATATGACTGTGTTAAATGTCATCAATGAAGACATTTGAATGGAGAGGAGGGAAAATAATGCACGTACAGTATGTGGCCAATCAATGCATACATTTGTTACCAGTTCATGCAATTAACTTTTTTATATAAAAGAGTCTTGGAAAAACCTCTTGCTCTGTCAGTGCATACATTTGGTGAAAGATTGCATTAGGATTATCCTCGGTGCTCACATCCATCTTTCCAGACAGGATACTTAACGCCAAAGACTTTAGATGGCTCTCAAGTGAAATGTTTTGCTTAACATCAAATGAAAAGTTCACATAAACCCAAACATATTTAATTCATGTCTCTTCAGTGCCACGTTAAACAGGCTACACGGCATACTGTGTGTAAAGAAACGCGTCTCTCTGCAAAGGACATCTGGAAGACAGTGGACCTCACAAATGGACTCAGGTTACCGAAATGCATTCAGTCGTTGGTTTTACTGACATCACAAGCTTTGCCTTATATGTGTCACTGCACACGATGGCAGGCAGTCAGCTACTGTTGCAAGGACTGTATTGGAACACAGTGCTGAAAACATTCCGTTCCAAACATATAATGGTCTACTATATTTTACCTCCTTATGTAATAGAAATGCCCCCTCTACGCTCCCCAATATACTGGATGTTTAACTCGAAGAATCTAGGCAAATCATTTTCAGACTATCTTCAAACATACGTATGATCAACAGTGGCAGACAAGACAGCACAGATACGACACAATAAAATATTCAAGTTAAGTGTGCAAAAAAGGCATAAACTGGCCATCAATTGGTTGCCATTTTCTTTTTGTTTCAATTAAGCTTTTGTCATTGTCAAACTTAACCCCTCTCAGAGGCCCCCCAAAAAACCCACTCACGGTTTCTGTTTAGACATACATTGCCCCTTGAGAATCTCGAGAGCCCTGGAGTGATTGTCTTCCCGCTCCCAGTGTGTGCTTCAGTTAAACCCCACACCGCACCACACCACAACATAACACAACACAACACAACACAGCTTGCGGTGTCTTGAGGGGCTAAAGGGCTGTCCGAGGGATCGCGACATGAGGTTAGTATTATGAGGAGCTGCTGCTGCGCAAAGGCCGGCAGGACAGGTGGGTCACATGGGGAGATACTTCTAATACTCCTCAGGCAGGCAGGCAGGCAGACACATGGCTCTCATTACTGCCCAGGAGTGCCATCCAACACAAATACCACCAGGGCTCAACTAGCCACTACTGTTTGTCGGATCATATAATCTGCAATCTGCTGCCTGCCTGCCTGTCCAGTCCAGACCAGAGAAGAGCTGCAGTCTTGAGACGCAACTGTTGCACTCTCTTCGCTCCAGTCATTCTCTCTTTTTCTCTCACTCCGTCTCTCTCGTTCTCTCACCACATCTCTTTCTCGCTCTGTCTTTGTCTTCCTCTCTCTCTATAACCAACTCCCTCACTTGATTTTCCCTAGCGTTGTCTATCCTTTTCTTTAATATTTTTGCACTACTTTTCAAATCACTCACTTTTTCCATGTCTGTTTGTGGCCCTCTTACCTCTCTACACTTCCATCTTTAAGTACTTTAAAGCCACACCTTAAAAAAGTGATGCACAGAACCAACTTCCAAAAGAGCTTTGTTTACATTGATAGTTACATCAGCATCATTTGCACTGGCGGTTACATAAAGTTAAACCAGCTTTTTTCAAACTCCAAAGTCTAGACAAAGTCCTATTCTCTTCAAGTTGATGACAACAATATAGCAAAGAAAGATGCACAGAAAAAGATTGACTTTTCAATACCCGATTGCATGTGGTTTCAGGTGGTTCTAAATTGAGTCATACAGTACCTCAATTTCCAACTACATCAGACAAACTAGGCAGCAACCAAAGTCCTTGATTTGCTTCAACAATTCATACCTGCTGTGGGGCTTAAGAGCAGTCTTTTGCTCCTATTTCAGAACTGAATCTAACTGAAAAGCTACAAGATGAAAGGTCATTTTGTGTATAAAATCACAACTATTACAGTAAGTCAGAGGGTATTCAGGTACCTCAGTGTGCTGACTCAGTCATTGAGGAGTTGAAATGTGATATCATCTATTGTCAAATGACTTGGCATGCTCTTCTCACCACGTCTTAAATGTGGTCTGAGGTGGAATGTGTGGGTTATGGAAGTATCTATAGATGTTCAGCATGTAATAAGTACATAGTATAATCCATTTGATCATCTGGCACACAACATTGAGTTTCACAGAGATTACTACAAATTATTTTCAAAACTATGTTTGACAGTTGATGTGCACTTCATGCTCCATGGGTTCTCATTAAACTTTAGAAAATGTTATGTTATAACATGTTGCAGACTTAAAACAACAGTATTTAAGAAAAATAAAACGCCTTTCCCCCTTCTGCCAG
>NC_085860.1:3045000-3125000 GCF_034702125.1 Engraulis encrasicolus
CAATAGCTGACGATAGCCTTGAGTGTTTGATAGCTGTACTCATTCAGACAGGTATGGTATAATTTCCACCAGAAGTTAAAGAAATATAAAATGCATTATTAGGATTCTTTTTGAAGATGCCGTGTAGTGTGCAAATGCCATCTATGAGAAAAAGGCCTTTTCAGGGTTCATATAATGTCCTCCTCACTCAGAAATGCTAATGCAATTATACGTTGTTCCAAAAGCTTCTTATACACACTAACTTTACTGTGCCTTCAGCAAGCCCCTCAATGCTTCTTGTGGAACAGGGGATGGACTGATGGAAACGCAGAAACACACGCATACACACTCACAGACGCATGCATGCATGCCCGCACACCCGTACGCACGCACATGCACACGCAACAGAAGTTAAGAAACGCTGCTGATCCATTACTTATGACTGTGGTAAAGCTCAGCATATATTCTGTTCAGTAGGACATCTCTTTCTTATCTGGTGGGCTTCTGTTCTGCACTGTGTAACATGATAAAAGTTAAGATATACAAGGTATACACTCTCTATTCTCTATTCCACTCTATTTTTAATCTCTTCTTTCTAAGCGGCACAAAATGAAAGATCTTTGCCATTGACATGGGTTATATGGGATTAGAAGCACAGAGAGGCTACTGTGTTCAATGGAGAGCAAAGCGACTGTGTTCTACACATCATGGCTCAAAATCTGTGCCAAAAATGGCAGATGTAACGAAACATTAATAATTTACAATTTGGCCATTCAACTATCAATTACTGGGAAAATTATACCATTAGTGTCATTGTGATGCATTATATTTCATGTCATAAAAATACTCCAACAGTGGATAGGTATTTTTGCCATGCAATTATACAAATACATGTGAAAACTGCTGTCAAAATGGTTTTCCTTGTAAAAGAAAAGCTGCTGATAAAAAAGCACATAAGACCGAGACTAAAAAGATGGATTTAGAGGAACTTGTGTTTGGAAGGGCAGGGTAAAATTACCCGTAACTATGTTTACCTCTGGGTTTTTTTTTACTTTAAAATATTTCTCACACATTTGTAAAATGGAATTTCTTTCTTTTATTGGGCAGCTTTACCTAATGCAATGATTAATGGTGTGGTGTGTCTCATAGTATACATAGCTGTGCCATGTTGTCTACAACATTAATCATGATTTGGGTTTTTTTACGCACGAGTTTATAACCATATGAACTCCTTCCATCTGGATTAAAATTGTTTGTAGGATTCCTATGTGACATACTTTTGCTAGGGACACCTGGTAACTCCACGAGTGTCTTTATACTGTGCGTAATTACGCATGAAAAATTGAGATTCAACATTTCCGTTAATGCATGTGAAAAAAATAAAACGTAATAATTTAGGACATTTTCAGACCACTTTAAATAATAATAATGTTGATAATGTACCTTTTAACCCTAATAAATAAATCGTGCTATTTTACTTCAGCCAAAATGGACACATATGCAAGCATTTAGTTGCGGAACAAGTGAGACAGTGATCCAGGTAAACGGACGAAAATAGTTCAAAGCAGCGAAACAATAAGCCATGTCCAGTAAAAGTAACTTGGTCTTGGAAGCTCACAGTTGACGGGTAGAGAGGGGTCTCAGACAGTAGGCTTCTCCGAGTAGCAAGTCAAACAATGTGCTGAATGGGCAGTCTAATTTTAAAACTGCCATTTGGACAAGGACGGTTCTCAGTGAGACACTTTACCTTATGTGGGAACTTCAACTCAGCAAGAGCTCAAAACAAAATGCCATACGAGCTCAACTTCCACCGACACCCTGTCGAATGATGCCGCGTGTGGATTGTTTTTCAAGGCGAACTGGTTTACCTTCTCTTGTTCGCTGTCCTCTTGCAATTATCAGGAGGGAAAGCGGTCACAGAGATTTCCACAAGAGATATACTGGCGTTTTAACCAAGCGGAGTTCGTAGGCTAAGTCATGACAAACTTTATAAGACATTTACCCAAGGGAACTGATTCAGCTCATGCTTTGAAAGTGTGTGTGAATGTTTGCTCTGGTCGCAACATCACGTTTGACGAAAAAAAAACACTTCTTTACCCCCAGTGAACTTGTATCCTAGTCAAGGGGTGACCAGCCTGTCAGAGGAGTCTGTGGAGGTCTTATCGTCGCAAGCAGCGCGCGAGCATCAGCGTTATCTATGATTGCACTAATGCTTAATATAGGGGAAACACCCTTGATGTTAAACCGTATCTTTTAAGTCCAGACTACGTTCACCCAAACACCACTGTCCTCTGTCCATGTCCTCTCATACCCCGACACAGAAAACGTCATTTTCATCACGACATTTATCCTCACGATGAACTTAAACGCACTGACGTCAAGATATGGAGAATCCCTTCACAGTCTTACAATCGTCATTCACAAGATGTGAAAATCAGACATTACGTTAATACACATTATTGCACTACATATAATACCTGAAACACTTGGGACACCTATGTCGTCACTCAAGTGAACTAGAGAACATGCAACTTGGAGACATGTGCGACGAACACCAAACCATAACTCATACATTCCATGAAACATACAACAAGAAACCAAGTAAAGGTATCGCAAAATATGTAAGCTTACTTCAGATGCCTTTGTTCGGTTGCAGGTTTGTCCGTGGTGTGATAGAAATGCACTTCGCGCGTTCTCAAAGAAATTGATCCACTTGAGAATGGGAGCTTTATTTAATTTATGGCTCACGCATTCTTCGGGGTCAATCGCACGACCCAGACGAAAGTTAGCTAAGTGAGGGAGAAAGCCCAGACTACGCAGCAGGATTTGCCCATTGCAATAATGACCTATGTCATTTCTTCAAAGTATGAGCACAGTCCACCGAAGTCCTGCGCACAAAAAAGCAACCCGACACTACAACAGAACTTAACAGAAAGTCTTGCAATCGACTTGAGGTGGCAGGCAGAGCGCATGGCATTTTTATTGTATAGTACCGCTATGTGGACAAACTTGAAACTGCCTCCGATGAGCGCATGCGAGCGTGATAGCATGAGCGCGTGCAAAAGGTCCAACTACAGTGTAATATTTCATGCAAGTGGATAGTTCACCGTGCAACAGTGCATCACACAATGTGACTTCTTATTTCCCTTTCATTAATTTAGATATTTAATTAAGCGTTAAGGGGTCAAGACCATAACCTGGCAAAAAAGTTCGGTTTCAGTACCCTAAGTTTTCGCACATTTCAATCCATACGGGTAGGGTGGATAACAATATGTTAGGCTGTAGGCTGTAGGCATGATAAACCGTTAAAACAAGCTATAAAGTGTTTACATGCTACACAAGGCCATCGTATAGGTTACACAATTAATACAGATCCAGATGAAATACATTTACTCACGCTTTAAAGACCTTCGTGTGACTGACAGTTTATCCACTGGCCGAAATTTGAACATGCGTTTTTTTGTTTTTCCTTAGATCTTTCAGGACGGTGTCACAAGTATTGGTTGAGTAGTATGGCTGAGCATACGACGGGCACAGTCACAAGCGACAATAGAGGCCATAGATGTAGAAATGTGCCTTGTCCTGTCTAAGTGGATGACCGGCATTGATTGCGCGAGCCGAAAGCCTTCTCACGACAGACTGATTTTGAGAGAGAGAGAGAGAGAGAGAGAGAGAGAGAGAGAGAGAGAGAGAGAGAGAGAGAGAGAACTGCTTGCAATATTGTTCTATGGGCGTTTTGAATGTAAGCATAGTTTACTTCAAACTTGCCCTCGAGTTCAAATTAACTGGCTATTTTCTGGATTTGACTAAAATGTGTTATAAGGCCATATACGTCACCATTCCACCATGTTAAGGGCAATAGGCTATATTAGAATTCAAGAAAGATTCATATGTCCTGTGTCCTGCCTGCACGTAGGCTACGTATGCAATGCCAACATAGCATATTATGTTTTTTGCACAAAGACCAGATTCGCAATTTGAAGCCTTTGCTCAGACGGGCCAGATTAATTTCTGGCGTGCATGGCGTCGCTGATTCGACAATTAAAAAATAAAATAAAAGTCCTGCCACGATTTGATCGATGATTTTTCTTTCTTTCTTTCTTTCTTTCTTTCTTTCTTTCTTTCTTTCTTTCTTTCTTTCTTTCTTTCCACAGATTACGCCAATAATTATAGACTGACAGACTGCACTCTAGGTCCACTTAGAGCTAAAAAGAACCATACGAAATTTTGTTGCGCATCAAACAAGGCATAGCTTAAGTTAATGATAAAGATTCACCACTGCGCTTGGTACGTTGCTATGGGCACCACTTAATCTAGTGAGACGCGCCTCTATCGGAGTCATAGCCTAAGGACGCGCGCAGAATGTTGGGGTGACTTGACAACCAAATGCGATAGAATTGACGACTGGGTTTTTGACTTGACAACGAGATGCAATAGAATTAGTAACGGGGTCTTGACTAGACAACCAGATGCGATAGAACTAGTAACGGCACTTCGCCAGAAAGTTAGAAAAGAAGCAACTTGGACGCCCGCACGCCCGCATGACATCATAGCTGTCCTGCTACAGGGGAATAAAGGACACCTGCTCAGCCAATCAGAAGACGTTCCGTCTGCTCACTGGGTGATAATGATAAAGATAACTGCACATGAAGAGTTCAGATGCAAAACCCCCTAACTCCATTTCTGAAGACCTGCACTTCTATATTTTTAGAGAACCCTGTTGTTGGTTTGGTTCACATTCATGTACTTGATAATACATATAAATAGTTATATTACATAAATAAAATTTAAAAAATATGCAATTTTGATAGCTTTGTATTAAATAAAAATTAATTAAGATTATTTTCTGAAAAGTCACTTCGGGGGTTTTGCATCTGAACTCTTCACATTTTCTGCATTAAATAGGCCTAGGCCTATCGTTGTGGGCCTACTTGTTGCATTCACTGTAATGGTACTTTTGTGCCACCTTGTGATATTATTGAGTAGCGCACTGAGAACACCCCCAACACACACACTCGCGCGCGCACACACACACATACACGCACGCACGCACGCACGCACGCACGCACGCACGCACGCACACACACACACACACACACACACACACACACACACACGAGTAGGCCTAAGGATGATTTTTATTTGAAATTTGACAAATTCAACTACAAAAAACCTAAATGCAATGTGCAATGTAGAATAGCCTAATGTTTAAAGTAGGCTTACTATGAGGCCAGCGGATGTTCTTCTCATAAGGATAGCTTTATTGACTTTATTGACAGGTTTGAGTTTTATTTACTCGAGCAGTTGTTTTGTGTAAAGGCGAAACTTTGTTAGGAGATGGTAAGCCATGTTTCTCCTCAGATGTGGCTAACACGCAAAAGAGCCCTTGTAATTAAGTCAGAGGGATCACAAGGCATAATTACATTTCATGTGACCCATCTCTTTGCTTTTTCATTATGGATAATTCCTTTGGGAAGGGTATGTGTGGCCTAGAACGTATGTTGCACGCTGTCACACACATATCATCTAATAAGTGGTGTTATCTGGTCTATTTTCAGATTGCCTAAGTCAATGTTTGAATAGATAAACTTGCACACACAAGGGGTCACATACATAGGCTACATAAGCTGTCGTTTAATTTGATACTTATGATAAAATGCATAAAGGAGAAACTGGTTTAGGCCATCTGAATCTAATAAAGAATTGAACATAACACACACGTTCAGCCATGTCATTCATTAAACTTATTAAGATCTTGAGCTTCATAGCGTAGTGTATGCAGACAAAATATGCAACAAAATGCATTCATGCCAGACTCATGTTTGCTGTTGAAATAAAGTAATCAGGGAATAGATTGCACTCTGTTTTTTTTTCCGTTTTTCCTTTTCTTTTCTTTTTGTTGAAATATGGTCCTACCAATTTAAATGGTCAATTTAATGTTTTAATAACAGTGGTTCCAGAGTCCAGGGTCTACAGTATGCACATCTTGCTTTGTGCATTGCCATGAATCAGAGTGTTTCACTCATTTTCAAATATTCAAGGACACTTGGTGCAGACCAATCATTTGTTTTGCCTTGCACTGGTGCTGGTGAAAATCTCTTCTCCGACTGGACATTTTAATGACACCAAGATAACTGTTAAGTGTTCATGAGTGTGTAGGCTACAGTGTTTTGCCTCTTGGTTACAGCAAATAGAATTCCTCTAAGCTTGTCAACCAATTACATATAGTAGGCCTATTTGTCAGCCACAAATCCAATGTAGGTAACAACTGGCTTAAGCAACATGGGCTTAAACCAGGTAATAACAAAAATAAAAATAAAAACCTCTCAGACAACCAAACATCAACATGCCTTGTGTTATCGCTTAGGAATACACACAGGTTTAGTCATAGGTGTGCACAGATAGGGACGAGGTGGTGCTAAAGCACCTGCCCCTTTGCCTTACTTGACATAAAATGCCCTTTTTGAAAATTCTTTTTTTAGTCACAATGCAGTGCACTGTGGTCAATAATGGACGTGATAATCTACAAATGCATTGCAATCAAACGCATGTTACAATAATGCCTAGATATAATATTTAGCCTATATAAGCCTAGTAAGGCAATCAGAAGTTCCACATGCCCCCCACACCCCCCTTCAGCACCTGCCCCTAAAATGTCTGTGCACGCCCCTGGGTTTAGTAAAGCAGGAGGAGTCCTAGTGTTAAAACAAAGT
This sequence comes from Engraulis encrasicolus, assembly GCF_034702125.1. Classification (NCBI taxonomy): domain Eukaryota; kingdom Metazoa; phylum Chordata; class Actinopteri; order Clupeiformes; family Engraulidae; genus Engraulis; species Engraulis encrasicolus. The sequence goes on from NC_085860.1 coordinate 3,051,693, forward strand.
ATAAGAAATCGCCTTCACCTTCTTTCTGTACAGTAGCCTATACAATATTACTGTTGTGGAGGCATAAACCTTAAAAAACTATATAGTGAGCTCATAAAATCACAGAAATTATTTCAAAAGATGTACTAATAAATGGCCAGAAATCACCAATAATTCAGATAGTTCTTCCACTACAATGTCCCTTGGGGGAATGGTGCAGTGCAGTGTTTGGCTTTATTTATTCTTGCTGTGGAGCGTTCCAGCAGTGCAGTAGTCTAGAGTCTGAAAGCCAGGTAGAGTTCATGGGTAGCTGAGGGTTAAACCAGTGTTAAAGAATGGTTTTCTTGGCAGCTGGCAAGCCAAATACATCTTTGTAGGTTATGACACTTAGGTCCAAGGAATAATCATAGTTCAGTAAACACAAACAAGGTGTTTCGGGGAATTCTGGGTGTATGATGTTCAATATCATTTGAGACACAAAGTCCCACAATCTTGAAATTGGAGAGCAAGCATGTGAAAGTATGTACCTATCTCTGCACAATGTACATTTTAAACATGATGAAAGTATGCAAGAGGAAACAAAAAAGTACTGCTGGAATAATGTAAGTACTGTTGTGTAGTTGTGAAGTCGGACGTACATGTCCTCATGTGAGCACAGTCACCTGTACCAGAGAGAGTAGAGAGAGAGAGGTTCCATTGGCCCATTGTTTCCTGGTTCTATTATGCCCCCCCTAGGCAGACCTAGGCAGACCAAAGGACTGTTCTATTCATTGTAGGAGCATTATGACACGGCCCTTTAGGCAGACCGGAACCTGGTCGCGTTAGGTGCCCATAGAAACCTATTATGTTGGCATATCTCTATACTTAAAGAATCTCTGCCTGTACTTTTCAGAATTGAAAGTGGAGTGATTGCACATGACATTGGACATTGGGATTTAAAAAAAAAAAAAAACTTATTCGGACTAGACAGAACGCCAGAGTCAATTGTAGGTCAGACAGTGCCTAGGTCACCTAAAGTGACAGAATAGTTAGAACCAGCCCATAGTTATAGTTCTACTGCCAGGTACCTAATCTCACCAATGTGAAGTGATCTTCTTCACCCCATATTCTTCCACAGCAGGACATTTTGACCAGTGGTCCATGACCCTCTATTGGTCCACAGCAGAATCGCTGGTGCTGGTGTTTACTATGCAGTTTAACTACTACAGATATAATATATGCAAACAAAGTGGGCCATGGACTAACTGGTCATTGAGAAGGGTGGTCTGTGGGTCCAGAACCAGTTGAAACCCCTGTTCCACAGCATCACTTGTCACTAGTTCTGTCCCCGAATTCGAAGAACCACATCCTTTTCATATTGCAAAGGCCTCCATGACCCAGCCTAACCCTGCCGCTGCCGTGACTCTCTTTTGATGGGTTACCTCTCTGACCCTCTGACACCCTGCAATCCTCCTTCTGCTCTAAGGTCAGGTCATCTCTGTATAATCCTAGTTGTCCTCCAATTCTGAACCTGTTTACCTTGAATGACATGGGTCTTTTAAAGTTATTATTATTGTTACAGTACAGATCAAGGGATACAAAATAGTGTAAAACTCAGGTCAGAGGGCAATTTAGGCTACTTCAATGCAGTTACATGAAACAATGGAACAAGATGGATTTTGAGGTCTTTGTGTTTGAGAAAATACTGCCATCTTGTGGCGAGAACGTTAATGGCACAGAACTACTGTACAAAATCCATTTCCAGTTCCCAGCTTGAACTGTGCATAACCTGCAAAATCTGGAGCAAAATCAGCAAGAACACAACTTTGCTTCAGATGATGAGTATCACTAAAATAAGTACTGTCTAGTACAGTGGTTCTTAACCTTTTTTGAACAAACGCCCCCTTGGCCTCATCACAAGCCTCCCAACGCCCCCTTGACCTCACCATAAGCCTGACAACACCCCCATTAGTATTAAAAAAAATAGACTAATGCCACTCAATGGCAACTAAACACCATCCCATCTCAGCTGTATCTTTCTCAACGCCCCCCTAGAGCTCTCCAAGGCCCCCTGGGGGGCTGTACCGCCCCCGCTGAGAAACACTAGTCTGGTAATACTATTTGGATTGGTACAAAAACATTTAGTTTATGTAGGGAAAGGGAGGGCACCGAGTACGGGCTCTGTTAAATGGTATGTATTGATGGGGTCCATACCATATGACTTTATCCTGGGCCCAGTTGGGTTGCTGAAATGGGTTAAAGCCTGCACATTTAAGCATCTGACCTGGGAGAAGGACCACAATAGCACAGATGAATAAAAGATGAGAAATTCCACTTCTACCAGTTCTTACCCCCATTTCACTTGTTTTCAGGGTCCACTAACCCAAAATGTCACATTAAAAACAAACTGGAAGCAAAAATCCTGGTTGAAACACATTTTCTCATGTTTTATTTGTCCTGGGCTCAACCAAGGCTGTCAGCAGCCGAGTATGATTTAAAGACAGACTGATCTCGTAACAAACCAATCAGCGCTGCTACTTCATTGGAATTTTACTTTTCCATTTCATCCTGTATTGTCACAAGAAAATAATAACCTTCATTTTTCTTACAGGTACATTTGCTTTTCTGGGTGCCTCTCTTTTTCTTCTTGCATTCGCTACTTTTACATTTTGAACTTTTACATTTTGAGTCGGCACCTGGCTTAAATAGATTGGTGTGAGATTTGAATGAAATCCTATGGAGAGTGTCATGTAAAAGTTCAATGTAAAGAAAGGTTGAAACACCAATGACCTCCCTTTTAATCCCTTTTCATATCGAGACGATTCGAGCCAACACTGCCCCTTCTCCACCAGATTTTAATCTGGGGTGTACTCACTTTTGTGGGCAATGTTCAAACATTAATGGCTATATATTTTTTTTCTGAGTGAACAAGAAATTAAAGCAGTTATATATATTGTTAAAAGGTCACTAATCATTGTGTCAAAGTGAAATTTCTTTAATGCCCTCCTATGAAAAGATATACTCATGAATCTGCAAAAATGTGAGGGGCGTACTCACTTACGAAACATACTGTATATCACATCTTTAGCTCGACAGAGTTAACACAATTTCCAAAGTGGATCGAAATCAGAATAATATTGACAAGGGAGAAGACTTTTATTCAAGTTCATACATTCATAAACTTCTTTTAAATATAAATCTTTATCATCTGTGTGCACACTCCTCCTTTATAGAAGCTTCTCTAATTTGTCCTGTTAAAATTACTCAACAATTTCTATTCGGGTATATCAATAAAAAAACAAAGAAATATATAAATATAATATTGTGGACACAAAACATTCACTGCAACTTTGAAAGGAGCAGTCAGTGCAGGATTTCATTGTCCCGGGATTGTCAGCGACTGTTAGGAGGTTTAATTTCAGCACAAATATAATTTCTAATCATTTCATGCAGACACACCGCCCAAACTATATAATAATAAACTCTGGATCTGTTAGTCAATAATACATTAATTTGGGCAAATAAAATATGCTGAAAGCATACGGAAAATATGTTTGAGGAAAAATGAAAATACAAACTAATTTCAAAAAATGTACAATAATTACAGAACAAACAAAAATTAACTCAATTTAAAAAAATTGCCAGCTGATAAAGTTGAAACTCACTAGCAAGTCAATCTTCTCAAGCGACATGAAACAGACTTGCCATAGAGGTCTGGAGGCTTACCACAGAGACCTACCCTCAGCGTACCTCAGTGTCTACCTTCATGCAAATTTTCATCCAAGGTGGGAAAAGTACACTGAAATAAGTCTAACGGACATTTTTTGCAGTTTAGCAAACGTAACTCTAAAAAGGAAAAAAAAACATAATTTATTCTGATGCCTTTATATTGCAAACACCCATACCGTTCATTTCTTCCATATTGTCCCAGTTAAGGTGCTATGGCGGATAGACTGGGTTTCAACATGATTAAAGGAGAAGCCACGGTCAATCCAATCCAGACAACAGTAGTTTGAACATTTCTTTCAAGTTTAGTTCGGTAAACTCTCTTCTAAAGGTTATGTTTTGAGAAACACTTAGAGACGAAAAATGCTTGCGACTGCCATAAAAGAAAATATCAGCCCCAGTTTCAATGCACTTTGTGTTTCCTTTTCTTGTGTTTTTTGTCCTTTTTCTTACTGGCACAATTGACGCAGAACCACTGGTCATCCTCGGGTGGAGCGGTCGTCATTCCCACACAGGGCCTACAGGGGGAGACAAAACGCACAGTCAAGTCAAGTCGAGTGACTTTATTGCCAAAATCTATATAAAAGGATTAGAACAGAAGTCTGAAATGCGTTTAACCAGTCTCCAATGTGAAGCTTAAATAAAACATATAAATAATCTCTCTCTTCACACACACGCACACACACACACACACGCAGCAGAAGTACAATCAGTGGTCATACAAGTTGTGAAATGTGTAGAACTGTATACAAGGTGTAAGAGTACAGTGTCAGTGGCAATGTGAAAGAAATGGTCATGGAATGTCCTCCAGTAACCTTGGAATGTTCATGTGGTGTTATTGCAGTGTGTTGAGTCTGATGGCTTGGTACAGGCACAGGTGGACTCATCGAATCACCTCATGTGACAACTTGGAATACATTTTTTATATATTCATTTTTTTTATTTTGGAAAATGTGAACAGAAACAGCATATACATATTTCCCAAAATTATTTTACTTTTTCTTGGAAATTGCAGCACAAAACCTTATGATAGTGATTATGGACCTAACGCTCAAACTCTCTGTGAAGCACACGTATGCACAGATGAGATGAGGTGGTGCTAAAGCACCTGCCCCTCTGTCCTTCTGTACAAAAAGGCCTCATTAAAAGTTTTTTTTCTCATGATGCACTGTGGTCCATGTTGAAATTATCATCTACAAATGCTTGACGATCAAAAGAGGGTGACAATAACACACTAATATAATATTAGAAGTTCCACATGCCCCTCGCCTGCTCTCGAGCACTTGCCCTTAGAATGTCTGTGCACGCCACTGCTGTGAAGTAGCACAAAATACTTCTCGGAAATGGACACAGAATTGATTCATTATCAAAATGATTCATATCAGCATGAAGAGGGTCCATCAACTTGAGTGTGCAAATTACAATGTTGACAACCGTTCCGCTTTCCTCTATGGGTAGCGGTAATAATACTTGTACTACTGTCTAATACTCATGTGTAACACCTGCACACTGATACCATGCATGCAGCACATACGTATGACTACACAAGCAGCAGAATCAGTAAAACCAAAGTGAGATGAAGATCTTACCAGTGGTACCAGTCATCGCAGTCATCGCATCCGATCATGGGACTGCCGTCGTCCGGCTTATTGCACCCAGGACAAATCCAGATTTTGTTTCCCCACTCATCACGAACCTATTGGAAAAGTTCACACAGGATGGAATTTGAAATTCATTACCACTCAGGGCCATACTGTCATCATAGAGTGCATTCACATGCAGTTCAGTATCCTAAATATGATGGGGATATTAAGTATCCCGAATTTGCGTTTGAACATATTAACACCTCATCCCGACTTCAGTATCCCGGATAAGCTCTTATTCGGGACTTTGAGAAATCAGGATATGCTAGGTGGAGTATTACGACAGAAGTGGGGATACTGGCGGATTTGAAAACACCTTATCCCAGATAGAGAGGCTTCCCATAGAACGCTGTTGCTGGTATCCAGGCTACACACATTTGAAGAGAATTCTACAACGGCCAAGAATGTAGACCGAGATATGATGCTCTGTGCTCATATAAACACCTTTTCCCGAATATGATCATAACCGGGATATGCCTCATATTCGGTATACTGAACTGCATAGAAACGCACTCATATACTGGACTGTGAATAGCTTTGTTGTTTTTCAATCAACAGGAAATGGGCTGCTTCAAAATGATTCCAGTCCTGTATACTGTCAGTACTGACCCTTCTTGCTTTACATTAGCCAATCATTTAACAGACACGTGAAATGTTTAAACTGTGGTGACATAATAGCTTAATTTGTACTAATTGGACTAATATTAGTTCTTAACTCTTGCCCTGTGTTCATGTGTATAAAGACAAGTAACAGTAGAAGTACTGCAGTTTGCCTTTCAAATGGTAATTCAAGATTGTGTGTAAAAGAGAACGAAAGGGAAAAGATGCCTTGGTTGTCTTCAGTATGGGTTCAGCAATCTAATTGCCTGGTAAAAGAAACTGCCTTGGGTCGGGTGGTGCGAGCTTTCAAATTTCTTTACCATTTTCCAGATGGTAATAGCTCAAATACAGTAGTTCATGGTTGGGGTGGTTAGAATCGTTCAAATTTTTTTCGCCTTCTTAATGCATCTTCCTTCAATATGGAGGGTAGGTCGCAGCTGCAAATACTCTGTGCTGTACGCAGTCATAGCACTGTCTGAAGTGCTTTTCTAAGGAACGTGAAGTCTTTCACCCTCTCCACTGCCTCACCATTGATGGTAATGACTTCAAACCAATGTTTTTTCCACCTTCAGCCTACTGTATAGTATATTTAAGCAATATGACCCGAGTGGGAGGGATGATGTGCACTGACATCCTCCCTGGTGTGGTTCGGCCATAGGCACGAAGCCGAAGGCTGAGTGCCGTCGGCAATCACACCAGGGAGGATGTCAGTGCACATCATCCCGACCACGAGGGTCATATTGCTTTTATACAATAGTTCATTTGCCAACAAAATACCAGAATAAATGTTCGAATTCGTGTTTATTAGTTACCTTAATCATACTTTGTTTACCTGCTCCGCTAAGCAAAGTAGTTCCGAATTGATTGTATGGTTGCTATGCAATGACGAGCTGACAAGCTGACAGCGCCAGCGCGCAAAGTTCCATGAAACGGTGTGAAGTGCATTTCTGTGTGGACTGCTACTGGGCTTCGCTTACTAAAATGATGCATGATAAATGAAAACACTGTGCAACTTCAACATTTTAGTTAGATGCCTATTTTATAAGCCTTTTTCAGCCGATAGGGCCTATTGATTTTCACATTTTTGTGGACCGCAAACTTGCTGCTAGCTGCGTAAAGACACCCCCCCTCGTCCTTTCCTCTCCAGTGCCGCATGAGATCCGAGCGCTGTTCTCACACGCACAACCACACAAATCAATCCCTTGTAGGCCTATGATACCCCGATGTCTGCTAAAGTTTAGGCTACTGCAGGCTACAACTTTGTTGCTGAAACACTTTCTCATGCAAACGTCTGATGTGGGTGCGAACCCGAGAAAGGGGTTCGCGTTTTCCCTCCTAAACGAAAAAGCAACTCATTCCAGTTCCAAGCGGCCATGATTTTAAATCGCATGGCACACGGTATCTTGCTTCCAGATGCCCACTTTGTAGCCATCATTCATCGTTGTTTGTTATGATTACAGTGGTGTCATCCGCAAACTTGATGATGGTGTTGGAGTTGTGTGAATGAGGATCCAAGTTCAGAAAAACACTGAATATTGATTACTGTTCTTTTTCTTTTTTGCTTAGAGCGAACCTGAAAACATACTTGCTGAAATACCTTTTTCACTCAAAGAAATAAAAAATCAAAAAAGAATATCAATCAGTGTGTCACGTTATCTGAATTTACATCCTTGCTCAAGCTTTCCTGCCTCACATCTGCATTTGTACGACTCACTGCTTTTACAGAAGGACTTTGATGAGCGGTAAAATAAAGCTCCACTTGACAGACACACTCACCACGTAGGCGCTGACGGTCTCGGTGACAACGCTGCAGACGGGGGCCTTGGAGGAGGTAGCGGAGTGCGAGAGGGCGGGGGGCAGAGGCGGGGGTGCAACAGGTGCAGAGAGAACGGGTGGGAGCAGGGCGGGGGGCAGGAGTGGGACTGCGGGGGACAGGATGGGGGGCAGAGGATGGGCTGCCTTCGCACTCTGCGTCTTGGGCTGTGGAGGCTTGGGGACGGCGGCGTCGGGATTGGCCTTGCTGATGACACTGGAATTAGATGTTAGAAGGGCGTGGTTATTAGTTAAGCATGTTGTTGCGTTTATGTCTCAAACAGCTATTCAAGTTTCTTTCAGTAGCAGAAGTAGGCTTAAGAAAGTAAACTAAAACTGCATACTCCTGTCTAATTTTAAAGGCCAACTTCCGATAAAACTCAGTTTTACTCACTCCTTTCGAAGATCGGACGGTCACCCCAAGTTAAACTCACTTGCAAGGCTCTCATAGCGGTGCGTCAACTCTCCTGGCTGTGTTTCCCGGTGTTTCCCAATTTACATCAATAATGCAGAGAAACGAGCGAATCACGAAAGCCTTTCTGTGTTTCGTCACGTCGAAAGAAGGCGTTGCCCACAAAGGTTTATATCGACCCATTTATCTAAAAACATGTCGAGTAATTTTTTTCTGCTTGTTTTCAAAACAAGCAACGTCTGGTGGTCCGAAACATAGCTTAGCTTAGCTATCAGCTGGTTGCTACTCTCAGGTACACACACAGCACAAAGCCTCATACATAAAGCCTGCTCACTCCGGTTGCTTCGTGCCTACAGCTCGCCTAGGGGTCGCTGTCGAAAGAGCACAGCCCTGAATGGAGCCTGCACGCCTCCGTTGGCGCCCCTATAGTGCAGTACCATCCGGGGAAGTGGCGACTCTGTTTCCCATTACATTCTCTCCCAAGGCTGGAGGACTGAGCCAATCAGAGACGCGTTTCTTTGAGAGCAGGAGGAGTGAGCCAATCAGAGACGCATTTCCACGAGAAACACGGAACACTCTCTCGTTTCTCCACAAGCCACCTTGCCAGCTTGCAAAAACGTCTTGAAACAAAGCAACCAGAACGTTTTTTAAAACAGGACCAACGCGTAACACATTCAATAACAATTGGGAACACGGCAATATTAATTAAATTACGTTGAGAGGCGATCTTTAAATATTGACTATTGTAGGCGTCCTGTTCATTTGCATTTTTTTAGGAAAAAAAGAAAAAAGAAAAAAAAGGGAAATCCATGGGTAGCTTCAGAGGGTAAAACACCTATAACTATGTCTATTTTAACTTTACATTTTAGTATAACATCATATACATCTTATTGTACTTATTGTATTACAGTGTGTATGTATTATTACATATTTAATACAACTATCCGCATGCACATCATCCATACTCCATCTGTACTCACATCTTGTCCTGGCCTCCCACCCTGAGAGTCAGTCTGGGGATGACTGGAGATGGCACGGCCGCAGGAGGCTCCATCTTCATCTGCAAAGGCACCACATTCTGAACTGTAGCTACCTGGCACACGGTGTCTTTTAACATAGTCTACAGCTTCGGCTTAAAGCACACAGAGCACACACCTGGACAACACAGTCCTATCATCACACAGCTTGGCATTATAAAGATAGATTGCAATACCTGCAGGATCGTTATATTTGCAGATGTACACTTTAGTAACCAGTTACTCAACAAAAAGCAATGATGATTTCCTGCAATTAACTCCTTCAGCGTGATGCAGCTTTACCAGATTTAGATTTCTTCTGCAATTTCTACATACATGCTGTACACACATCAGTCTCAAGGCTCAAATAGAAGTACTTCAATGAATGAATGATTTTCAATTTGCTGGATGTGTCAACATTCAATGTTCAATGTTTGAAAATACTTTACCTTTTCCAGCTTAAGCCTCTCCCTCTCCTTTTCTCTCTCCCTCTCTCTTTCCTTCTCTCGTTTCTCCTTCTCCTTCTCCTTCTCCCTCTCCTTCCTCTTCTCCTCCTTCTCCCTCTCCTTCTCTTTGGCACGCTCGCGCTCCTTTTCCTTCTCCTTCTTCTTCTTCTTTTCCTTCTTGTCTTTCTTCCGGTCCTTCTCCTTGCTGCCTTTGCCGCCGGCGTCCCGTTCGGGCAGGATGGGGGCGAGGGAGGGCAGCATGGAGGGGATGCGCAGACAGCTGGCTGGACTGAAGAGAGAGAAGGCGTCCGCCTGGCCGAACGGCGTGAGGGCCGCTGCCGACAGCTTCTTCTCCTCTTTCCCCCGGTCCTTGCTCTTCTCCCGCTTGCCGTCTTTGTCCTTTTTGGCCTTGTCCTTCTCCTTCTTCTTGTCTCTGTGCTTTTCCTTGTCCTTCCGGAAGCTGCTCTCCATGGCATCTTTGGATTTGGATGACTTCGGGGGCATCTCGGGTAGTAGGCTGAGGTCACGTATCTTGAAGTGTTGTTCCCTGGGCTCGTCTCCCCGCAGGGAGAAGTCCTTCCAGGGCATTTTGGAGGCCTCCTTGTGGAACGGCTCCTTGCTCTTGTCGCGGCTCTTGTCGCGGCTCTTCTCCTTCACCTTGCTCTTGTCCTTGTCTCGCTCTTTCTCTTTCTCCTTGGGCTTCTCTTTCTCTTTCTTCTTCAGCTTGGTCTTCAGCTCCTTCTTCAGCTTCTTCTTCACGTCAGCCGACACAGACGCCAGCTTGTTGTGCTTGTCCTCAAACAGCTTCATCAGAGGCTCGGGCGTGGGAGGCGACTCGGACCCTGACGAGAGATAAGACGAGTCCAGGCCCGTCCCGGACGAACTTCCCTGATTTGCGCGGCGAATGACCTCGTCGATAGAGTCGTCCATGGTCCACGCGCCCCTCGGCACGCCACCTCCGCCGACGGCAGATCCTGAGTAGGGTGTGGACGTGTCGTACGCGACACTGGCTCCCAGCTTGGCCGTCTTGGGCGTCACCGCCTCCGAGATGGTCAGCCGTCTCGGACTGGAGGCGCTATCGCTCTCCGAGTCCTCAGAGTCGGCCGACGTGTAGGCGAAGGGGTCGGGTTCGATGCGCTCCGCACAGGCCCTGGCGATCACCGCGTCGATGGAGTCGTCGATGGAGTCGTCGATGGTGTGGTCGGGCGGCTCCGGCTTCCTGAGATGTGGCGATTCCCCGAGCTGCTGCTGCTGCCTGCTCTCCGACTCCAGGTTGTGCATATGTCGGATGTGGACGTTCTCCTTCCCCATCCGCTCACTCAGGCTGGCGAGAGGAGCCCTCTGCAGTAGAGGGTCACTGCTCTTCCCGGGCATGTGAGGCACTTTCTCCAGGCCAGGTCTGGAGGTGGACGAGGAAGACGACAAGGTTTTGGGGCTTTTTGGACTTTTAGCTTGAGCTGGTGATTTCCTCTTCTCCTTGGAGAAGGCTTTGGGCGAGCATATGGGACTCCCTGCCGAGGAGGGTCCAATGCTGCCCCCTTTTGGCGACCTCGCCCTCTGCCTTCCAGGAGAGGAGACGCTCGGCTTTCTGTTGGCTGCGCAGGAGACCTTGATGTCTGCCTGCCTGGGCATCATGGGCAGCGGCCTGAAGCCGGGATTGGGCAACAGCGGCGGCATCTCCGGTGACGACGACGCTCGGGATCCCATCCCGTCCATCATCATCATCATGGAGGAGGAAGGAGGGACGCGCTGGGGGTTGATGGAGCTGAGGGGCTCCCGAGGCTCGCCTGCCCACTCGGGGCTGAAGCCGGAGGAGAGCCGGGGCCTCTTGCTGGTGGGCACCATGCCCATGTTGGCATCAGGACTCAGCATGGGCCTCTTCAGCGGGTGGTTCTCGTCGTTGACGTCTTCGCCTGCCTCCTCCTCCTCCTCCTCCTCGTCTTCGTCCTCATCTAAAGGTACTTGCATAGCTTCGGCTGACGTGCCCATGTCCGCCAGCACACTTTCCTCCTCCTCCTCTTCTGAGATGCAGACGATAGAAAAAAAAGAGTGATATGGAGTAAAACAGACAGAAATAAGTGATTAAAAACTTTGAATTTTTTCTCATCAATTTCCAAATAGACTCTCATATACATCCTTATTCAACATCTTCTGCGATGGATGTTATTATATTTATTGTGTAACTTTCGTCTTCATCAGAGGGTCACACAGGTGTTGACACACACATCAACACCCATGTGGCCCTCTGATGAAGACAGAAGTGATACTGGTGAAATGTGAGATAAAGGGAAAACTTTACATGTCTGAAACAAAAGAAAACTAATGAACTGATCTTCTATGATGGATAACAATAAAGGTTTCTGACTGAAGTCTGCTACATGTTGTAACTTTATCTACCATAACTTTATAAACCTGTGGTCCAGATTTAACAGGAATGAATAAAACAGTATTCACACTAACAACAAAGATGAGAAATACAGCCAAACAAATGTTATGGCCTACCTTCCTGCAAAGAGACCAATGGTGGCATGTAGTCGGGGATATACTCCTTCCTCTCCTCCTTGTCTCGAGTGTCCGGTTGTGGGAACTGTAGGACATTGTTTTTGCTGACTGGGAAAAGAGGCGTTTGGTGGGCAAATCCAACCGGTTCCAAGTTATGGACATAATCTTCCAGTTCGTTGAGGTTAATGCCAAACAGTTTGAAGGCCTGACCCACATCGTCCAGCACGGGGTCTGTCCTTCCATCTGTAGAAAAGGTTTAAATCAGATGGGTCATTATGGTAGCCTGGAAAGGAGCAGTGTTATGGTTGATGAATAAAATATGTAAGATAAGAGTGCTAGTGCTCTGTATCAGGTTTGTTTAAGCTTTGCATCTGAAATGAAGCAAATACTAGTTTGACAAATTTTAGTCACACACATTCCAATAACTTTATCAATTTATTTTTTAATTCCCATGCATTGGATTGCATTGAATAATACTGGTTAAGTTTAAGTGGTTGTAGGGGGTGTTACTGTAGACTACGCGTTTGCCTGCTCTGAAAACATTGTTTGTTTATTGTTTAATTATTTTTATTTGTACTGTTTATTTAAACATTGCAATGTTTTCCATGCCTATTCACTATTGCACTGTAAGATTGCTATGACACAGCAGCAAGAAATCAAGACATTTAACTCCTAAATTTCATTAACTAAATTGGTGTGTCTTGTGTAAAAATTCATGTGCCCCATCATAGGTGTTCTGCAGTTCTCTGAACAGCACTCTGCAAACTCCTACCAACTTAGCATTCTGGACACTCCCCTTTGTTGACATCTGATAAGTCTGCATTCAGCAGAGAATCTCCATCGCAGATGGGACGAAAATGAGATAGACGTTACGTAAATCTAGTATTTAAGTGTTGAAGAGTACAATATGGTAGATGATAACGTCGGACCAAATACCAATCAGAGTTCTACGGCAAAGTTGTGCATGACCAATGGCTACAAGCTAACTTCGTGCTAGGGCCTTCCCTTAGAAGAGTTTGGGGACATTTGAAAGTTACATTTTGTGACACAATGTTGCACAATGAATGGCGAAATTACTTACAGAGTTCAGAATAACGATGGCAACCTCTTGCCAACTGCTGAATGTAGCGGTCCAACACGTCAGATAGAAGATCACATGCTGTTAGCTGAACAGCGTCCCAGCCAAGGGCTTGACAGATCTGCGCCACCGACACACGAAGCAGAGAGCGGGCATAGCTGTCGCACATTTCGCTGGTTCCTGGAAGGTTTTAGTCCACAAAAGTCACTGTGGTTGTCATGATTCTGGCTGCCCAGACATGTGCAAAATAGTGTTGTCCAAGGTTTTAAAAAAAATTGACTGTGTCAAACTATTGACATCTAATGGTAAGTTCTAGCTGAGACTATTGACAGGAACGCCATCTTGTTCCCCACGACGAACTCATTTCTTCTTCGTTTCGTTTCGTCTCCAGTTAGTGACCAGTGACATGACCTACGTACACATTACCGTCCCCACGTGGGTCGGCAGGCAAATAGCATGATTGAGCCAAAAAAAAAAATGCTGTAGGCCCAGCAGTCAAGTCAAGTGTACTTTATCGTCAAATATCTATGTAACAGCGTAGGCACAGAAGTTTGAAATTGCTTTAAGTCTCCATTGTGCACTGCAGTTTAACAAAATCATATACATTGACAATAAGCTCTCCCTCCCACACACACACACACACACACACACACACACACACACACACACACACACACACACACACACACACACACACACACACACACACACACACACACACAGGGCCGCTGATAGCTTTCTCAGGGCCCAGGACAAAGTCATCTGAAAGGGCCCCCTACCCAATATGTAATGAGGACCCACTTCTGGGCCCTTTATCTCCCTGGGCCCGGGACAACATACCCATTTGTCCCCCCTGTCGACGGGCCTGCACACACACACACAACCATATGAATTTACAATTCTTTCTCTGACACATTCACTCACAACACATACACACACGTGCAGTTTCCAAACACTAACATATTGATATGGTAGTAAGCACAGTCGGCCTGATTCTGGCTGAATGTCGGCACTGTCGGCTGAGCGTCAGCTCGGCTGGAACACTGGTTATCGTGACTGGGCCAACAGTTCTAACAACACTGGGCCAACAGTGAAAATAACGGTCAAAATTGCAGTAACTGAGCCAACACTGGGCCGACACTGAAAATAACTGTCAGCATACGGGGTCATTATTGGGTCGAGGACCAAGCCAAAATTGGGCCAACTGTCAGACACTTGTGAAAAAGAAGTGGGCCAACAGTGAGCCAGATAAAATTTGTTATGTGGGAGGCATGTACAATAGGCTATGCACACACACACAAACACACACAGGGCTGGACTGGCCATCTGGCAAAGCGGGCATCTCCTGGCGGGCCCTGCACCGTTGTGGGCCCCTATTTTCAGAAATGTTTAAAAAAAAAAAAGAGGGGCCCCTTTAAGCCAAAAGTGCCCGGTCCCTATTTCTCCCCCTGACCAGCCTTGCGCGCACACACACACACACACACACACACACACACACACACACACACACACACACACACACACACACACACACACACACACACACACACACACACACACACACACACACACAGCAGCAGAGGTACAATCAGTGGTCATACAGTAAAGCAAAATGTGTACACAAGGTGCAAGAGTAAAGTGCCAGTGGCATGGTGAAAGAAATGTTCATGGAATGTCCTCCAGTGACCTTGGAATGTATGGTTTTCTTCAGTGTGTTGATGATGGGTCTGATGATGGCTTGTCAAGAAGTTGTTACTCCGTCTGGTTGTACGGCACCACAGGTTGCGATACCGCTTCGCTGATGGTAGAAGGGAAAACAGTCTGTGTGCTGGATGAGTTAACTACAATACAATACAAAAATACGATACACTAATAGTATATTTTCTAATACCACACTTTAGCAAACTACTTTGAAAATACAAATACACTTAAAATACACTTAAATACAAGACACTAATAGTGTATTTTCTAATACCACACTTTAGCACATTACTTTAAAAATACAAATACACTTAAAATACACTTAAAATACAATACACTAATAGTGTATTTTTTAATACCACACTTTAGCACATTACTTTCAAAATACAAATACACTTAAATTACACTTAAAATATAATACAATAATATGTATTTTCTAAAACTATATATAAGTGCATTACTTTAAAAATATGTGTTTAAAATGTGATTACAATACACTCAACTATAAGTATATTTAAAAAAACATACCTAAGTACTGTACTTAAAAAATATAGTGTACTTAAAATATACCTTTAGAGAATTAAATATATTTAAAATACACTTAAGTACACCATTTTTTGACCTGGGTTGTGTCTTTGATGATGTTCATTGCCCTCTTGGAACAGTGTGAAGTGTACATAAAATAAAATAGTTCTTGCAGTTTCAGTATTTTTTTCCCAGTGAGTATGCAGTATACCCTATATATTTTGTGTCAAAATACTATCCACAGCTCAAGACTGCAGTAGGCCTATAGGCCTCAGTAATGAAGCTGTACTGCAGTGATATTACAGCAAATCTTCAGTTTTTATAATGGAGGGTACATCATCTTTGGTTTGTTTTTTTGTTTGCTGCTCTGGTGACCAATAGTTTTCCGCTCGCTCCTTCCATTTCAGGGCTTCTAAGGGTTTGACCAATCCAACAAATGGATTTCTGACATATTTGCGATTTCCAATTTTGTATGGTGTCACTACGCTGCACTGCATGCAAATCGGCAAGAAAAGGGTTCGATTTGTGCTGTTGGTCTAGAAATCAACAACAATGTGGTTGCTAGCTTGGTGGCAGTCATGGGTAGGCTACTACTGAACTAAGTATCAGTGGGAGTTGAACACAGACCTGAGGGGAACATGTTCAGTGTGGTCTCAGTCTAAGACGAAGGCAGTTGAGGTGACTGTGTTATTATCCACAAAAGACATCCATTAACATAAGGTAGGCTATTATTGACAGGCACTCTCATCGCAAAATAGAGGTGTCAAAATGTGCCCCCTTCCAGCACTTTTTAGGCCTACTTGTCTTGCAGGCCCATGTGGGACAAATAGAACTGTAACAAAATAAATTTGAAAGAATAGGCCTACACTGATATTGTATAAATTGCAGGCTACTTACTATCTTGTAAAATTCTAACTAAATTGTTATTTTGCGTGGAGCATAATTATACAGGGAGGGTACATACGGCATGGAGTAGGCCTAATGTAATGCAGTACAGTCTTGTTATATATTGCACGCGTGTTTTCTCTTTGAAATATTTCCTTTTACTGCCTTTGATTAGAGAGAGTCAATATTTACCTGGGGGGAATTTACCAGTTCAGATTATTGACAAAAATCTAATGGAAATTTGACAGTGCTTAGCACATTATGACTGCTTGGTAAATCATTTTGCATGTCAAGATGCTTACATTGACCTAGGGCCTATATGTTTTGTGGGGTGAGACATGTATTCAGTTTCATGTATTCATTTCATAAATTCAGTGACAACGCTTTTTGAGTAACACGACAAAAGCAACTTGTAATGTATGAAAACTAAGAATTGTACATATAATAATCAATTGCATGGATAGACAGAAGCATAGGTAGGCCTAATTTGCTAAAAGCAAGCAGAAACTGACTTTTCTACATGCACAAGTGACACGATGATGTGACAAGAACTTTTGAGAATGAATTAATTCTGATTTGAGAACGGCACCAAAATTGAGAAAAACTGTAATACTGTACCTAATTTTTGACAGATGTGAATAGCCATGTTCAGTCCAATAGCCTATGTGGGATTCATGCAATGTGTACTGTATTGTGTTGTGTCTATGATGGACACCAGCATTCAGGGCTGGCCTGGGGGAGAAATAGGACCCGGGCACTTTTGGCTTAAAGGGGCCCCTCATAATTAGCGGTGCAAAACTGACTCACCGGTGGGCCCTGCACCCTTGTGGGCCCCTATTTTCAGAAATGATTACAAAAAGGAGGGTGCAGGGCCCACCGGGAAATGCCCGGTATGCCAGATGACCAGTCCAGCCCTGCCTGCATTTCCTTTGGGTTCAATAAAGTATCTTGACTCTACACTTGAGTATGTGACTCAAACCACTGTGTGTTTGTCCTGCTGTTGGCCAGAAACCCCATTTGGACCTCAGGGGAGGGACAATGAGAAACCTGGCAGCTGAGACCAGACTGACCTGTCGGTACACATTAGGCACAGGTGTCAAATTTAGTAAACTCCCAAAAGCCATGGCTTATAAATGACAATGAACAGAAGCTGAGCCATTCTCAGAAAGACATTGTATGCGATGTGGTATGATAGGGTAGCTAAAAACAGAGAAAATGTGATTTAACGGGAAGGAAAATAAAAATATATGAGATATATGAGTAGACCAGTATTCAGTATTTATTGTTTTGTTTTGTATGGGAAATAAAGCCGTATCAGAACAGTAAAATGGGAAGTAACAGTGACTAGTTTTAAAAACATTTTTTTAACACACTTGAGGTGATCATAAAAGTGTGGGGATAGGCCTACTGCTGTGTTTTTTTATTTGCAAATTGTTGAACCAGGAAAGTAAAATGAAGTACACACAGCACAGTAACAACAGTCTTTTATTTAAGACAAAAAAATCTTTAAAATGCAGTGTTATTCTGTTCTGTTGTTCAGAGGTGTTTGGTGCACTTGTCACTGGATTTACCTGTAATTAAGTCCATGGCCAGCAGGCTACACTGTGGATTGGGCTCCATTTGAATTGCTGATGTACGTATCAGTTTGGTAATTCTAGAAAGATCTTTGTAGATCAGACATCCAATCCAATGTCACTTTTTTTTAAAAACAACGCCACCCTGTTCACCTTGCTGATTGGTGGACACTCCCTTTTATCTCTTGCGCAAGTTCAGGGCCCTTTGCGTGTGGTGAGAAACACGCCCACTGAACTCAATATGTGTTTTTCAAACATTTTCACAGCCTTCTTCTTCTCACGGTCCACTGCAATGATTTTGTTTCATACTTTCTTGTGTTATTCTGTTCTGTTGTGCAGAGGTGTTTGGTGCACTTGTCACTGGATTTACCTGTTATTCATTCCATGGCCAGCAGGCTACATTGTGGATTGGGCTCCATTTGAATTGCTGATGTACGTATCAGAGTTTAGTAATTCTGGAAAGATCTTTGTAGATCAGACATCCAATCCAATGTCACTTTTTAAAAAAACAACGCCACCCTGTTCACCTTGCTGATTGGTGGACACTCCCTTTTAGCTCTTGCGCAAGTTCAGGGCCCTTTGCGTGTGGTGAGAAACACGCCCGCTGAACTCAATATGTGTCTTTCGAACATTTTCGCAGCCTTCTTCTCACGGTCCACTGCAATGATTTTTTTTCACACTTTCTTGTGTTCATTCAAAATTCAGCGACATCATTAACAATCATTCATTTATAGACACATTTTCCACATAGACACATAGACCCCCCCCACTTGTGATCACGGTCCACTGCAATGATTAGGGTGGGGACGTCCTGTTTTTTTCCATTTTTCATGTGCAACAGTAAGCACATGGCAAAAGAGGAAGGGAGTGAGTCCGGAAATGAGCACATGAATCAAAGTCCAAACATAGTCCACAAGTCCAAAAAACAAGTCTATGAACCACCAAACAGTCCAAGACATAAAGTTACTGAGTGCTGTCGTTGAGCATCAGAAACCTAAGTCTCATGATTTAAATGTATTACCATCAGTATGTATTCAACATGTATTTATTAACTAGCATTATAAACAAATGAATAGTAAGTAGAAGATGAGTTCTACAGTAAAATTAATTGATGTGTAAAATCCTAATGTACACAAAGTAGTTGCGCTGGACTATTCCACACAGTACGTCTCTCAGTCACATTGACTGTGTGCTACAGTATCTCAGGCAGCTGAGACCTTTATCAGCATTGGACTTATCTTCAGGCTTCATGTGGCTGAGTGCACAAATGTTTGAGTGGATACGTAGTTTGTCTAGTCTGTGTGTGTGTGTGTGTGTGTGTGTGTGTGTGTGTGTGTGTGTGTGTGTGTGTGTGTGCGTGTGTGTGTAAAAACCTGAAAAACACGACCAGCTTGTTTGTCTTAGGCTTGTTTCTGCTTGTCTAGAATCCTGGTCGTGTTCCTGTGAGAACAACGTGGTTCACCTCCCACACACCGCTCATGCGCCATGGGACCATGTCACAAACTGGATTATAACTCTCTCTCTCTCTCTCTCTCTCTCTCTCTCTCTCTCTCTCTCTCTCTCTCTGTGCTTGTGTGTTATGAGTGGAAGTACATGGGAAGGGGTGATTTGTGAGGAACAAATTGGTCTCCAGTAATCTAACAGTGTTCTTCTTGGTTATTTTGCTAGTTGAGGATGACGGTAACATTTCCAAGATATTGCTTTGGTGTCAAGTTAGGGATGGGTTTAGTCTGGGCACAGTTTTGCAGTTTTATTATAAAGGGATTTCATGGAAGTACCAGTGCCCCATGTGGAGAAGTATGCAAGGCTCTGTGTGTGTGTGTGTGTGTGTGTGTGTGTGTGTGTGTGTGTGTGTCTGTGTGTGTGTGTGTGTGTGTGTGTGTGTGTGTGTGTGTGTGTGTGTGTGCGTGCGTGCGTGCGTGCGTGCGTGCATGCATGCAGACATTTGCACGAATGCAATAGCGGTCTGTTGCCAACCCCGTCTTCGTCTTCTTCAGGGTTCTGTTCGCTTCGGATCCTGGATATCTTGATAAAAACCATGCATCTGCTACCTCATTTTGGTCACATGATCTACTGCCGGATGCTTCCTTCCTGTTTGCAAGTTTCAGGTCATGAAGCTTCTACAATCGGCAGTACTTGCAACACGGCTCACATGACAGAAGACTCTCTTCCTGTTTAGTCAAATACTGAAGTCATTGGTAAAACAGCACTCATCATATTGATCATATCAATATTCAACCCCGTCACTTGAACTGTATGGTTGATCCTTCAATAGGTAGACTGTGGTTTTCTTTGGAACAAGTGATTTCAGCACATTTGGACAAGTATTCCACTCAGCATTAAATAATTATTTTTTCTTACGTTAACAGCTAAAGGAGTTACAAAATGATTATCCTTCGATATTTTTCCACTATACATGACTTGAGGGAAATAATTAATATTACCCCCAGCATACATGCCCTGCTATGTCACTGACGAAAACATTTCTCACCCAAGATTAAATGATTTTTTAAAATTCAACCTTAATTTAAAAAATTGTTAAGATAGCTGAGTTCACAATAAATTAAACAAAAGTAGAACACGTTTAACATCATATTTAAAAATATATTTATATACCGGTATATACAATATTACACTTAAGATATGGTACAGGAATCATTTGAAAGTATCTGTGTGAATGTGCTCATATTCATTGTCAAAATTCCATTCTTTCCAAAAGATCTGTCTGGTGTGTCTGTTGAAGGCAAGAAAATGACCAAAATTAGAAGATAACAAGTATTGTACATGTTCTCTACAATGTCAGAGTTATTAAGTAAGGAATAATTGACGACACGGTGTGTGTATAACAGGAAAAATAATGCACACCAGGTTACACCTCGGTGTGCATTATTTTCTTCTAAACACATTCTAAATGCCTCGCCTCGCCATTAACTTCATTAAAACAGGCACCTCGTCAATCTGCTCTCATCCTATAGGAAACTCCTGATTTAATTTCACTGCGTTCCCATAGTTATTGATCCGAAAATAGCCCATACTTTTCACAAGTTACGCTACTCTCTCAACTAATAAACGCTACAACCACAGGAAACCTCTCCTCTCGTGGGGAAGAAACGCCCACGTGAAACGGGCGTCCCTTACTTTGCGCAGGGAATCTATCTAGGCCCTATCTCATCTAATCTCTCTCTCTCTCTCTCTCTCTCTCTCTCTCTCTCTCTCTCTCTCTCTCTCTCTCTCTCTCTCTCTCACAAAGTTGACAGTGATGGTCAGTTGGGAGAAATAAACATGTTTGAAATGTGATTAGGCCTACTAAGATTTGCCCCAGATTCACCATACATTGCTGGTGTTTCCAGACGCGCGATTCGACAACTTTTTTGTGCGTAATTTATGAACGTGCGTGCCTTGGCGCATTGATACACTGGAGTTATGCGGTCAGAAAAGTGACCTAATAGTGGGACTACTTCAGGTGTGCATATATAGACAGTTAATCAACACCCAATTTAGCGCGTCACAATGGGAGATTCCAGACTGCCGTGGTATAATTAATTGTTATACAAACCAGTATCTAAGAGGTTTGAGCTTTTGACAATGATATTAATCAACCAATGAGCCAAAAAAATAAATTGATCAACACAATCCGTGCTTTTGTTAGTAGTTTTTTTTATCAAGAAAATTACATTACCTGTAACAAAAACGGGAAATCGTGTAGTGGCATTCTGAACCTGGAGTCGGACTAGACAGTGCAAGTAGTTTGGCTGATCCCGGGAGATGACATCACACTCGTGGTAGGGCAGGACTTCCACAATTCCCGCTTCCTGACAGCAATCCAGGAAGTACTTCCTATCCTGCACATCCTCATGTGACCTGCAAGGCAGAAGGATAAGTAAGGGTTAACGTTCGGCGAGAAGGTCGCTACCGTGGAATAGCAGCACGACAGAGAGAATCTTTAGTCTTTATCTTGTTCTCTCTGAAGTGCTGCTATTCCACAAAGCGACCGACTCGCCGAAAGTTAACCCGCTTATTATATGGATATACTTAAATGATTCACACATGGCGGGGACATTTCTTTAAGCCTATTTAATGTTAAGATTGTTGCTGCGCAAAACAAAACAGTGCCGTTGTGAAACACCGCTAGGCAACAGCTAGGTAGCCAGGACAACAGGTGTTGTCTATCACAGCAGCTGATTAGAGTCTTGTTGAAAAGTCGCTTTAGCAGTGAAAAGTCTTGTTGCCATTGACAGCGGTCTGTTATAGACCAACCCGTCCGTTATCGAAAAATAACAGACGTGCGAACGTTGGGGAGCCTAGTTGAAATGAATGGAGCATTCGACCGATGACGTCACACCATATAATAATAGGTGGTTAAAGATATGTGTTATTCCGTGGTAGCCTCTTCTGCTCATCCTAGCAGGACACTGCAGAATCTTTTGCGACCTAGTCTAGCCAAGCTGGCCATCTCAATTCAACTTTCTCCCAGAATGGGGGAATGTCAAAATCCAAGTATTTCCAGCTGCTTGATGGGGTGGCAGCTAAGTCAGTTTTAAACAAGTTCGACCTGTCCTCAGAAAACTCTGCATCACTGCAGCTTAGCCAGACAAGAAGAACAGAATAACTTCATAGTCAGAATAGTCAGGCTAGTTGTGTGTGTGTGTGTGTGTGTGTGTGTGTGTGTGTGTGTGTGTGTGTGTGTGTGTGTGTGTGTGTGTGTGTGTGAGAATGTGATTTGCTGGTGTGTGTAATTGAGTGCGTCTGGTCTTACACTATGGACAAAAAAATTCTGGACATGATGTATGAAGAGAGTGATGAACAGGGAAACGTTTTGAGCAATGTTGCTTGACAATGACATGATTTTCCAAGTCAATATTTGAGAAAATTTGTCTACTGCTGATTAAAGTTCTCCTGATAAAAGTGTAGCAGTGATAAACTGATCAAGTAAAGTCTTATCACATTGTTGCCCATAACTGTTGCCAAGTGTATAATCACACAGTAATCTCCAAATGGTAGCCTGTGAGGTCCGGCTCGGGCATGGCAAATACTGAATTTGGCCCGCCACAAGGTTGGAACCAATGAAAACACGTGAGCTATCTGTGGCCATACGGTCGATCGATTTGTTTGGCCCTCATTTGTGCCACATAATTTGGCCCTTGGGGAAAAGTAATTGGAGACCACTGCCTCAAGGTGTTTACACGGTGCAAGACTTACCGTGCATTTTCTTTAAACATGCGGCTGTCTCTGTAGTGCAAGAACCATTTCCATTTTCCCTTTTTGCTCAGCTGCTCCAGACACATGACAATTTTTTTCATGCTCTCTGGTAGGGGGAGGGAGAAAATCACAAATCAAGAAAACAGCTCACTATCAATTATTTTCTGTTTTTGTTAAATTGAGTTCAAACATTGTAATTCAAGTTAAGGGAGACCAGTTTTATTTATTTATATACCATATGAGACACATTTTGACCCAT
This sequence comes from Engraulis encrasicolus, assembly GCF_034702125.1. Lineage (NCBI taxonomy): Eukaryota > Metazoa > Chordata > Actinopteri > Clupeiformes > Engraulidae > Engraulis > Engraulis encrasicolus. The sequence goes on from NC_085860.1 coordinate 3,075,029, forward strand.
ATCTCAGAGGCAGAGTACTTAGTGTTGGGAATTAGTGTTAGGTGAGGAAGACATTCTAATGAAATAAGCCCTGGAGCAGTGATATTGAATCCTGACATAATACCAAAAATAAGATTTAAGCCAACTTACACAATGACAACCACATAAATACAGATATAAAACAAAAAGTAGGGATATTACCCAGTGTCAGCTTGTTCACACCGCTCCCATCAATCACCACAAAACCGCCCTTGCCAAACAGCTCTTGGTGTGTGAGGTTGACAAAGTCATCAGGTTGATCGATGCCAGCAAAGAGTACACTTGGTGACTTCTTTAATTCAAGTAGATGCGGGACCTTGTAATGACAAACATGAACATGAACAAAAATAGACATTGTTTATTATTGTAGTATACTATGCAGTGTCATCACTGTAGTACAGCGCACATTGCTTAGACTGCCCTTTATTCTGTTGCTTGTATGTGGAGGTCTTAGGTGAAAAGTTTGTCGCGTCATACAGGTACATGTACCAATGAAATCATACATGGTGATTTAGCATGTTGTGAGCATAGCACAAGAATTGTTTTGCAAAGAACTTCACCTCAAATGAAGTTGCCTCTTAATATTTTCCCTCTTTCTCCCGTAGGTCACAGACCGAAACGTCGCAAGTAAAAACTCTAATGTGAACAGTGTGCGGGAGCTTCATTGACTCTATACGTTGGTGACCCAGTGGATCCACTCCTATGCACCTGGCAAAAGGAGGTGTGCAAGAATCCTAAAAATAGTACTAGAGGTGTGTGTAACTCTGCCTTTTCTTACTCCCACCAGTCATTAGGAGGCATTTGGGGGAGGCAGTCAACGACTCACTTTGGAAAACGGTTTACTTCTGGGCAGACCTTAGAGAGCTTTGCTAGTCGGTGGAAACCAGGGAAGGCTTCAGTATGCTTTACTTGATCACAACGCTTTCAGAAGTTGTCACATACTGTGGCGGATGGACAGACTCACGTATGGCCAGAAAAACGTTGGGAACGTTCAAATCGGAACCAATATATTTGCTCTGTCTATGCCGTGTATTACTTTCATGAATTATTACAATAGTTTTTTTCTGATAGTGCTCAGCTGTTGTAAGCAACTTATTTTCCCTTATTTGGTGAATCAACTGCTTTGGTCTTAAGCACCAAGCAAAACACTTAAAGTTAAAGGCAAAGGTGCAGATGGCAACTTCACCTGATTTACATATTTTAAAGCATAGGTCCATATTTAGCCATTTTAGACAATATTCTCTGTTGTCTGGAATGCAATAGATAGAGCATTTCCCACAATATTGTTGATGTATGCTTTTGTTCTGTTATTTGTTATTTCTGCCAAGGAGGTTATGTTTTCGGTCGCGCTGGTCTGTCTGTCTGTCTGTCTGTCTGTTTGTTTGTCAGCAGGACAACTCAAGAAGTTATGAACGGATTTGGATGAAACTTTGGATGAAAACAAGTGATACAATTTTGGTGGTGATCCGGATCACGATCCGGAACCAGTATTATTTTCAAAGATTCTTCACCATTGCGGGATAGGGCAGATTTTGACATTTCGGTTTCTAACTCCACAAAAAGAGGCAAGAAAGACTTGAAAAAATGGGGTGTAACATACTGGTAGTCAAATGTTCTATCAAACAGCTCCCTTGGCAGAGGTCTGCACTCTCTGAATGCATTTCTAGTTTAATTTGGAATAGTCTCACTCTGATTCAGATTGGCTGGCTATATGTATCGCAATGCCTGTCATTAAACATTTTGAAACATCTGGAACAAGTGGACAGGGTGTTCAATGGCATTCAATAATAAGTGGTGTAGTGAAATATGACTTCTGTCGCATTTTATGAGGCCACTTCTCCCTACAGGTGTCCTTTACCTGGCAGACATGCATGGCAATGTCTTCATTCCTCAAAATAATGAGTAAAGGCGAAGGCGGTCTTGTGTTTCCTAAGTCAAACTCCTCAGGTTCCACGCAGATATGTCCTTCGTCCTCCAAAAGGTGCTGAAAAGAAAGCAATTCAACTTTACTCACTTGACAGTGAAACAGTGATCTCAACTTCAATACAGAACTAGAAATAAATGGAAAAATCGTCGCCACTGAAATAATTGTTTTTACCTTTGTCTTTTTGAAGAAGGGATCTTCTGATGTGACCAAGATATAAAACCTGTACTTTGTCTTGCAAGCTTGTCTCACCACAGAATTTAGGTTGTCATGAAGGCGCTCAAAGAGATCCTCTTTCATCCTTCCACAGAGTTCATCGGTCTTACTAGGTCTGGGCTTTGGCGAACTCTGCTCTTTCCTGGTCCTTTCAATAGGCCTGATGGTGGGATTTTTGCTAGTGCAAATCTCGTTCATCATTGCATAATATGAATTTGCGCATTCAGCTGTAATGGCTGAAATCTTTGAGCATGCTATCTCGTTTTCCCTTTTGCATGCAAGTTTTGGGAGACGAATAGGTCCAGAATCTTCCTCTTGCTCCTCTTGTCTACCAGGCAAAGTGACCTGGATTTGACATTCGGAAAGCATTGGAAGATTTTCACCAATCTCCTCAGATGTCTCCTGTTCATTCAGACTTGAAAATTGTATGGTCACTGGGGGCTTGCTGGCGGTGATTAATTTCTGTGGTTCGTTTGGCCTACTTCTTTTGAGAATGTCACTCATCTTTTCTGAAAAGACGAGATACTCAAAATCCATCGATGATTGCGTGACATCATCCTCAGTCTGATGCAGATCATTCCATTTCTGCAGAAACTTTTCCACATATCTGTGAGTACCTTTATGGTATGTGTTTTGAATTGTCCGAGAATGCATACCTATTTTAGGTTTCATGACAGGAATGATCCTGGGTTTGTTTCTATCCAAGACAGGTAAGACAGGCTCCGGACGTAGACCAGAAAAATTTAAATGTTCTCGTTTGACTTCCACTGTTACTCGAAGTCTCTCTCCTTTTTTGTAACGCTTGTGGGACTCATCCAGGGACTTTTGCTCACTGCTACTTGAAGAAGTATCAGAACTTGAACTTGAATCTGAATCCGAACTTGTGTCCGAACTGGAGCTGGATGTCTCATGAACTTTCTCTTTTTTCTTCTTCCTAGTGTGACGATTTACACCACCATATTCCAAATATCTCCACTGTTGATGTTTCTCTGATGAATTTGCTTGTTCACTGCACATCTCTTCCCAATAACCCCATTCATCTCTCATCACAGTTGAAGCTGATGTGGTATCAAAACGTTCTCTTTCTTGATCGAGTTGGACTTCCATCCTATTTTTAGAGTCAGCCTCACTTAAAGGCTGGCAACTTTCATGTGCAACATTCTTTGAATAAGACCAATATGGAAGATTTGAATTTGGATATGTGGGATTTAACCCTGACTCATTTGCATACATGGCCAAACCATGTTTTTCACTTACACTGTGTGTACTTTGTGGATACAAAGTCATGCCATCTGCCTTCAAATCTGTTAAGTCACCATACTGAATGTGATAAGACTCAGTGTTTTGTGCGTTTAATTCTGAGGAAATGTTTTGGAGACCTTCATTTGACTTGAACTGGCCAGGACTGTTCCAGTGACTTTCTCTGTCTGACTGATCAGGGTTTGGCCATATGAACTGTGGCAGCCCCAAATTCCTGCTTGCCATGGCATTTAATTCCTTTTTCTTTTGTTCATTTCTGAACCATGAGATCATTTGACTGAGAGCTGCAATGTCTGGTACTTCTGGGTTAAGCACATCTCTGTCAGGGAGGGTTGAAGACACCACAGGAAAACTACCCTCACCATCAGGTGGCAGCTCATCCTGTGTTGGAGTGGAACATTGGCTGGTAATCCTAGTATCCACGGTGTGATAAATCTTATCAGAAGCAGTACTAATGTAAGGCATCTCATCCACAGTAGGTGTTGGGCATCTGATGTCTGTCTCCATTTCTTCTTTTGCTCTTGAAGGCAACATAGATTCTTTGGTAGGCTGCTCTTCTACAGCGTATGGAATGTCTGCTATGGAAGCTCCTCTTGTATGTTCCACAGTAACAGTTGAAGACTGACTGATTTGTTTATCTTGCTCTGGTGTTAATACCAACTCTTCCTGACCCAGTGCTTTCACAGCTGCTTCCTTCTGCAACACAACATGATCCAGAATTTGATGTCCAATCTCTCCCACCACCTCCAAGACTGTGTCTGCTAACTGGCCACTATTTGTAGTGGATCTGTCACTTTCCAGGTTGATATTCATCTCCACGGGTATTGGTGCATCTATTTTACTTGAATCAATGCTTGTGTTACTTCTGGAACAGCTGATTTTCTCTTCCGATAATGCTTCTGTACATAGTTCAGTGACTCGTGTTTCGCCTTCTGTGTTTTTCTGTTCACCTTCAACCACTAGAATATTTGGATTTGATTCATTCGGATCCTTGATTGTAGCAGTCATTGTTTCATTTTCATTATTGGTCTGGACTGCTGTTTCTGTATTTGGGTTGTTCTGAGTCTGCTCTTCAAAATAATTTAGACCAGGCACAGGCAGTGCTGGCTCAGGATTTATCGGATTCTGACTAATTGAACAAGGCTGAGGTTCAAATTCATCGCCTGATGTGACTGTCACTATTCTTTCTGAATTTATGCTCATTTTATTCTGCTTAGTTAAACTAGGCAGAACTTCATGATCATTTTGAGACATCAATGTTACTGATGGCTCAGGAATAGTGCCATTGTCTGCAGCTAAACAAGTTTCACCTTTGCAGTCGTCTTGCAATGTCACTGATGCTGATAGCTCAGATTTCTGTTGGTCCTGTTCAACTATAACTGACTGAACTACAGTATCATTTGAAAGCAACACGCACACGTTTGTTTGATGTTCAGCCTTGCTGACTTTGGATTCATCAATGACTAGCCTATCTTCCGAATCAGACTCCTGAAGTGTTTCAGTTTCAGGGTCATTCCGAATTTTCTCAGTCACTGTGATTTTGTCTTCAGATTCCTTTTGTTCTTCTACACACATTGCTCTCTCAACGTTTTGATTACATGGATCATCAGCTAGTGTGCTATCAGAGGTTAATCCTTTAAGATCATTGACAGCACTGGGGGTTACTGAACTGGAATCCTGCTGCTCTGTTCTTATTTCAGCCTTAGAGCCGACTACCTCCAAAATGGCACCTGTCTTCACAGCCTGTGAATGCTGCGCTATTGTGTTGAGTTCAACTTTACCATCACTGAGATTTTGTCCAAATGTTGTGTCATTGTTGGAATTATGTGAAACATGCAGTGTCGAGACAGGATCACCTCTAGAACTACAAGGTTCATCAATTGCCACTTCTGCTTCCACTTGCAGCATTTTCTGATTCTGTACCATCTTGATGGCCTTGACTGAAGAATCAATGCTATCACTAACTGCTATTGCAATTTTGTGAGTGGAAGCATTAACATTTGAAGAAGACACTGCCGCTTCACCTGACAAATTGGTACTAGACTTTACTGGTACTTCTGAAGCAGGCTTGATGAGACTGCCTGCTGTCTGAACAGGGCTGGCCCTTTCATGTTGGTCAAGAGATGAGGACTCCACCCTAGAGCTGCTGTTAATGCACTCTGGTTTTGCAGGTGTAGTAGTTGAGCTGAACGCAGACTGTGATGACTGGTTGAGATCCTTTTGACCAGTTCCCTCAGTACTGTCAGCAGATGCTCTGCTGCCCGTCTGTGCTGCGGGTGGCAAACTGTAAGACACCCTTTGCATGTCTGCAGCATTGTGTATTGCCCGCAAACGCCTCCAGTCATCTAATGTTTTGCATTCTGCAGTGTTGGTGCTGGAGGGCTGAAGGATGCTGCTGCTGGCATTCTCCTGAGCATGACCATGCATCTTGGTTTGTGTTCCATGTAAACTGACAAGATTGATATCCCTTTTCACACCACTACTGCTGGCAGTTATGTGGAAAACCTATTGGAAATGGAAGCGCAAATATTGATAAAGACACATAAAACTTAACATAAGTTTTTTAATGCTTTAAAAGTGTCAGCATGTTGGATAAACTCCAATTTAAGGTCCAGTGTGTGATTATAGTAATTTCAAAAACCTCAGCGTTGATGTTGCATCCAGAGATGTCTATAATGTATACGACAGATCATTCAAAATGGCAAATGTACATACAAGTGAGATCAATAAGTATCCCTTGCTGATTTTGTTGGTTTGTCCACTAATAAAGACATGATAAGTCTATAATTTGGTTAGACTTTATTTTAATGGTTCACTATTACAGTGCATCTACCACATTAGGTACAATGTAATAACCAGTGTAACGATATTTAATGTAATACCAGTGTAACACCATGTACCAATTTTGTACTTACATCTAGGATTAGGGTTAGGGTTGGTACACCGTGTCTTAACGGGTTAGTGATTGAGATCCCAGCTGCCTTGAGATCATTGCCTAGCTCTTCCCGTACAGTTCTAGGGTGCTTTGTCTCTCTTCTCCTTGCTATTGAATCACCACAAGGTCAAATCTTGTATGGAACCACAGACAGGCCTATGATTGATGATCATTTGATCATTTTGTATGTCTTAAATTTTAGAAGAAATGCAACATCAGTTTGATTCTTAATATCCAGGAGCCGATTTAGCCTTGTTGAGGTCTAAACTCTTGTCCCTGATATCCTTTGACAGCTTTTTGGTCTTTCTTATGTTGGCGAGTTTAGAGCCTGATTGATTGACAGATACCATTGCCTAATTCTGCTGATTCAGTGTGTCTTTTACGCAGGTTACTATTTACAGATCTTCAAGTGATACTGTCCCATTTTTGGAAATAAGCTCATATTACACCTGCCCTTGAGTTAAATAATTGAGTTACACCTTTCTCCTGTACTTTCAACCGTTCTCTGAGTATGGCAGTGCAAATTTTCCCTCCATGCTAGAAGTTAACATTGAGTCCTATGAGACCGGCTGGCGGCTAACTGGTCTAATAGGAGTCCATGTTAACTGCTAGCTTGGAGGTAAAATTTGTACTGCCGTACTCAGAGAATGGTTGAAAGTACAGGAGAAAGGTAAAAGTCAGTTATTTAAATCAAGTTTAAATGAGCTTGTCGCCCGCTAAAATATCAACATGCAGATGACAGAAAGAAAAAGAGAGAAGAATAGAATCATGTGAACACTAACGGCTCATTTTTAGATGCGTCCCAGCATCTCTATAAGAGGGTCTGTCTGTCCGTCCGTCCGTCTGAAACGCATTCAATGTCCGTCTGAAACGCATTCAATGTCCGTCTGAAACGCATTCCTTCAATTGTTCCTACTGTGGCCACAAGGCGGCAGAGTTGCCATTTTGGACCGGAGCGAATGCGTGCAAGCCAGAACGTATTACCAAACAGGCAAGACGGCTGATAGCATTGTGAGACAACTGAGGGCGGAGCGAATGCGTGCAAGCCAGAACGGATTACCAAACAGGCAAGACGGCTGATAGCATTGTGAGACAACTGAGGGGGGCATTCAATTTTCGCCATTGTTTTGCGTTTGGACAATGGGAGGCAACTTTATTTTGGTTCGTCAGAAACTCGCGGAAATGAACGATTTAGAAGTTGGCAGGCAGTTTTTGACACAGATGTTTGTGCTCGGATAGAGAGGCGTTTGCATTGCATAACGCTCCACGGCATGGAACCGTAATTAGTTGACAGGCGACCCGCAGCGCATACAGCTCTTCCTCTAAACGTCGACCTGTAACATTTGGTTATAGCTTTTCTCCTTTCAAAACATTCACATTTTCATTTGTGCGTGGATAGAGGGGCGTTTGCATTGCATAACGCTCCACGACATGGAACTGTAATTAGTTGACAGGCGACCCGCAGCGCAGCTCTTCCTCTAAACGTGGACCTGTAACATTTGGTTAGCTTTTTTTTCTTTCATAACATTCACATTTTCCTCCGCTTTTCTCCAGTCCACAAACTCGGGTTCAGAGGCCTGTGTGTAGCCTACGAGCCTCCCTTTTAATATTCCCAGCGAGTTTACTTCTGCCTTTTCAGTACCCTAGTCAGTTTGCGCTGCGCACTGGAGCATGGTGCTCGAACTACAAGTAGACAGCTGGGCCATTTGACATACGGTGTGTTTAGCCTACTCGTAGCCTACAGGGAGGTTCTTTCGATGGCGGGCTCGTACCCCACAGGTGCTTTTTGCTGCGCTCAGAGAGAGCACAGGACAGAACGCATCTTTCGTAATTGCTTTGTAGTCGTGTGAATTTGGTAAACTCTGGCACGGGAGCTCACTGCTTTGTGCCTTGACGGTGAAGCTGGTTTTGAAAAATAAGCGCATAATTCACCTAAAGGGTGAACCCATAAGCGCATGATTCACCCAAACGATTTTATTTATTTATTATTTGTCGATGTTTAAATTCTTTCCCACATGCACATGATGCTGAAATGGCGTGATACTAAAGGTTGATACTAATAAATGTCTGGTCATTTGTAATGTAGCCTACTTCATCTATTTGAAATCATATGGTTCTTTTCCAAATCCAAGAATGATAAGCTTATTATAGCCTAAACTGCAAAAAATAAAGCCATGTCTTGCCATTTTGCTGCCTGCCACATTATTTGGAGTGTCCATGATGACCAATAAACAAAAAGTACATCCTCAGGGGGGCGTTGACAGGTTAGGAGGAGGCCAGGGGGGTGTTTGGGGGGGGAAAATTGCATTGTTGGAACTGGCATAGAGGGACGCATCTGTTGTCCGCCTGTCGGCCTTGTTCCTTTTTAAACAACATGGAAAAGTTTACTTATGCTGCCAAAACACAATGCTTGAAATATCCTCTGAATAATTGTAATACGTAACTGCTGAATAACTGTAATAACATCTGATAATACTCCAAACGTCTTATTCAAGCGGAGAAGTATATGGGGTTTGGAGATGAACTGAGTCATGCGTAAAATTGTGTTACAAAAGCTGTATACTGTACTGTACTCAGCACACCCACTTGGCATATTGGCCTTCACCAGAGCATCAATACCAAGTTTCAAATCCTGTGTAGCAACACATTTCATGATGTCACATTCAGGTATGTGTTTCATCATCTTGACCTGTGTTGTTTTGCTGAGGTTCATAATAGAGAACGCTTGTTCACAAACATAGGTAGTTCCAAACATGGACAAAACCTTTTCAGCCAGTTGTTAATCTGGGGTATCCGGGCACTCGCAAAATCATGCTGTTTATTTCCTGATCTAATGTCATGCCAGGTCTCGCTTTTCCTTTGCTGCCCCCAGAGGCGGAATTGCGCATTTCGGCTATTTGTTTTTACGTAAAAGCATAGCTCGCCACAGCAATGGGCCAGAGCTCTGTTTTTTCCTACACACTCATGATTTTTTTTTCTCTCTATGTCCAGACCGGATGAAACCCTCTGGTAGGCTGGATCCAGCCTGCGGACCACATGTTTTGACGCCATACTGTTGTAGACTGATCATGTCTTTGTTAGTAGGAAAACCAACAAAATGAGCAAGAGATAAAATACTTATTAGTTTCACTGTAGATAGTATCAATCTATTCAATTTAGAACATAAGAATTTGTCAGTGGGCAGCATACATTCTGAAAACAAACTACTTGTTTTTTTTAATACAGAAAATCTACAACTTAAAAAAAATATAATGTAATGTATTTTAATTACATTAAGTTTAGTGCATGATGTCAGCCACAGCTTCACCTTCTTCTACAGCTAAGACGCAGGTAAACGTTCTGAATAAATTAAATGTTACTTACTCTGGACACAGAATCTTTGCTTGCTGAGACCAGCTGTGACTGTACTTCCCTCAGTGAACTGCCAATGTTGGGTCCTCCATGGCTTCCTTGGGGAGTTCTAGAGGGTCCATGGCTTTCCAGAAGATTTTTAGGAGGTGCAAGACTTTCCTGCACTGTCCTAGAAGGTTCCCTTGTCTTGGAGTTGAGAGGCGTCAGATCCAATGGGCTACAGCTTTTTACTGAAAGATCTAATGCCTCAGCTGAAGGGACAAACATGTTCTTACTCTCATCTTTTGTACTTAAAAGCTCTAACTTGGCAGGAGCTTTTGGGGGTAAGATTCCGAATGGGGTCTGAATCTGTGAGGGGACTTTTCTTCCATCATACTTAGGGACATTAGATGGGAGACGAAGGACAACTTCCTCTGGCAATTTTGTACATTCACGTTCTTCTAGAATCAGATTTGGGTCGATGTGAAAGAACCTGGATGTTGATTTTGTATAGAACAGACCTATCCACATGTGGAAGATCAGGTGAAGTTCTTCAGGGGTGTCCACAATGTTGAAATTCCATGGGCTAATCAGAAGAAAAGAGCAAGAGATTGCAGTTGCATTATCTGGTGTCTTGCTATGATACCATTTACCTACAAGCTTTTATGCATAATAATGGTCCATTTCAGGGCACCAGGTTTTAAACATCTCTCACAAATGTTCACATTATTAACCATAGCCCCATACTTGCCAATATAAAAAGATAAACAAGAAACTTTGAGTTATACTGTGTGTAGGAACCAACATCTAACAGTTGCTTGCTTGGTACATTCCTCTGATGACAGGCATTTTGGCAGATACTTCACAGTGGAGACAAGAGGGACAGAGAGTTGAAGAATTCAATCGGCAAACTTCTTTGTGAGCATGAACAAGTATTCAAAATAAGGTGGTATGTTTGACTTGTTTTTTTCCTTGCGCATTTTCACATTGACCTTTGATGTTTAGTTTTGTATGTATATTATCTTCATGAAGCTTAAATGAAAGGTACTTCACAGAAAGTTACGTACTGTATACACCCAACTGTACAGCACAGGACCAGTATGGTCTGTTGCCCTAATTAAAAGACAAATGAAAAAGAAAATGAGAAATTGAGACATACCCATGCAATGCTCTTGTGATAGTCTTGTCATGCGCCTCATTTGTGAACTTGCTATCCAGACGAAAGTCATACTGTTCCCTCCAGAGTCTTGTCACTTTGATCGATCCATCTTTCTCAACAATCTGTCGGCGCTTGGACCTCCGCATCTCCTTCCCCTTGGATGTCATTAGCTTTCTGATGGGTGGCTGCCGTTGCAATCCATTCCTTCTCACAACCCTTTTGTCCTCAAAGATGTGCTGTGCGTGCAGGACTCTTCGGTCGTCTGTACTGCTTGTCGGCTGTGTCCTGGTGTGGGGATCTGAATCTGAACACCTTGACAAAGGTAGGGCCTGGAGTGGTGCACCTGACAAACCCAACATTGGTTGTGAGTAAGGGTGGTCTTTTGTAACAAGCACAACATAATCCCCTTTGTGAACGATACCCCTGGGTGCTGGTAACTTTGGTGGTAACTTTTGGGAGTCAGCAGAACGCCTCAGCAATGCATGGAGGACAGAGGCTGCATCCTGGGCGCTGCTGCTCGCCTTCACACTGTCTTGGAGGCCCTGTTTTTGGCCAAGCCTGCTATCTACTCCCAGGTTTTGAGCTATTTTAGTATTTTTGCCACCACTGCCACTGAGGGCCAAGTCAGCCAGCAAGGTCAGAGGGTCTGCGGGCAGAAGTGTGGAGTTGACGACTTCCAAACTGCGGCTCTTGTCTGAGCTGACACACAGCTCTTCCAAGCCGTGCCCAGTCAGGATGTCGCTTGCTGTCTGACACAGAGTCTGTTTCAACAAGTCAGCATTAAGAGATGTTGATGTTTCAGAACTGAGGTGCTCTGTGAGGATAAAACAGACAAAAGACAGACAAAGAAAAACATGAAAGCGCATGAAGCAGCATGAATTAAAGGAACAGCCTACTGTACTTCCATGATGAAATCTTCTCTGAATTGAGTCTAGCTGATCCTTACCGCTCTGAGACGCACTGTTACTCCTGGTAGCATGTATCTAGGCTCAGTATGGCTGCTGGTATTTTGGGGGGCTCAAGTTAGATGTGACCAAACTCTCCCAAGTTTTCCCTGTTTACATACATGGCGATTTTCTATGCTATATAAATGGGCACTATAATGTAAATCATAACAACGTGTGCACACATTGACATTGCATTGATACATTCATTCCTGTTAGTTGGAACAGGAGGAACAAGAGTGAAGGCTTTGTGAGGAACAGGAGAGAATGTATCAATGCGATGTCGCAGCACACACAAGGTGTTTTCATTTTAGTGCTCATATATTTCTACAGCGTAGAAAATAGTTTCATTTTGTGTAACTAAACTTGATTTCATGTACCTGGTCATATAAGCGCTTGTAAAATGGGAAAACGTGGAAGAGTTTGGTTGCATCTAACTTCAGCCCCCAAAAACACCAGCAGCCATGCTGAGCCTAGCTACATGCGAACAGGAGTAACAGAGCGTCTCAATAACTGGAGGCATGCAGAGAGGTACGAATTAAGGTGCCGGTATGCTTGCTACGAGCTGTAAATTACGCGTGTCACTGCCAGCAACCGACTGCACATGCTCGCTTCAAAAGCAGTTGACCAAGACGCAAAATACTGGCGGTATCATCCAGGGGGCAGAGAGCACTCAGCTTTAGGATGCGGAAATTGGGAACACAGATGGCAAGGAAAACAACAAAACAAAAACAGGGGCTCCCTGGGCAAGGAAACAATACTGCTACTTCTCCTACAGGCCTATGTGCACGCTCCTTTTTCAAAGTGCAACAAAGAAGTATGATCACAAATGTTTGAAATTTCGGACAAGCTCAATGAGACGCTCATAAAAGTTGCTGCCATTGTCGTTTTCATATCAAGCACACGCGTGGAACGGCGCAGTCTTTCTTACGATCGCCCCCAGCGAGTTTGAAGATATTGCACCTGACGCACGCATTTGGCTGCCGTGTCCAATGCGCGCGAAATTGACATTAAATACGCATGTTAACGCGTTCATGAACGAATCGTGCACGCGCTCGCGTATCCTGCAGCAAGCATGCCGGCACCTTTAGTCTCAATTCAGAGAACCGATTTCATTATGTAGTACGGTGTACGGTGTACGGTGTACTGTTCAAATAAGATGATAGAATTACTCAAGCAATATAACATGAGTAGGAGTGGGGTATGGTATTGCCTGATTATTATTGACTTTCAAATGTAAGGTGTTGTGTCACTAGGAGGGTGTGGCCTGGCTAGGTACGGTAGCAGATCCCCACTACAGACAAGGCCGGATTAAGGTGGCCTGGGGCTATGAGCCCCCCCCCCCCCAGAGGGCAAATTTCCTTATAAATTTACATAGACAGTGTCATAATTGCTAACTAGGAATTAAAGATAAGATGTCTACCAACTCTACTCAACATCACAGATTATTTTTTCAATATTGCATCTTGTCACAATCTTGGAGTTTTTCACTTTTGGCCAATCAAGGGGCCCCTGGCAGGTGGGGGCCCCTAGGCAGCAGCCATATCTAGCCTGTGCAATAATCCGGCCCTGACTACAGAGGTTCAGCTGCAGGCACAAATTAAGATGCCCACTGAACAACCCCACATCCATGAGCGTTATATTGCTGTCATACTGTATAACAGTCACATTGCCAACACAAATTATTCAGACACCATTTCAAAATTTGATTTTTTTTTTTTTTGAATTTCATTCCAATGCCATCTCCACTCCACAAAATAATTCCTAACAGACTTAACAGCGCCTGCAGTTCCTACACAGCAAATATCATGTTAATTTGGACACACCGGTGTTCTTTAAAATGTAAATGAAACTAGAACTCAAACAATCACCAATCTATTGACTATCATGTCTTGACATTCAAAAGTTCATCAGTTCACGTCAAAATTAGCACACAACATTTAGTCAACATCTGTTCACCCATTCAGATGTTACCACCTCAAGAATAATCTCGGAGGGGAGACACATCACCAGACAACACTGTGTATTTATGAATACTACTCATATGTTATTGTATTACAATTAACAGGAAAACAAATTAACAAAATAACTGCACAGGTCATAGCTCTGGCATTAAACAGAAAGTTGTTCAAAACTCTTTTTCCAGAAATGCAGACAAATGCTGCTGCCATGTATGTAAAACATGTCAGATAACTAGCAGAACAAGTTGAAGGTGAAGCTGAGGGTTAGGAAGAATCGGTTTGGGATTTTTGGTTAAAATGTTATTGAATGATCTCCTTGAAGTGTAAAGGACACAGGAAAGTAGAGTGAACGCAAGCAGATACGTATCAATCGATAATCAGTATTGGATAACAGCACAAGGTGTGTAAACAACAAATTGACAAATCGAAAACTGAACACATCCAAGAAGAGATTATGTTTAAAGGCAAGATCTAAACAAGTCTGGATAAGTTCAAACTTAGTTTGGATAAGTTCAAACTTGATAAATGAGTTTGTATGTATGTTTTTATGTTTGACTATAAAGCAAAACTATGCTATTATTTGTCCAAAATGCTCCCAATGTTATTGGCAAGGGCCTGAATCTTGAAACTATTTTCAAATCACTGTGAAGCAAATTTCCTCAGTAGTATAAGGGCCTGAAAGTCAAGATGTAGCGAAGGAAACGTTTAGTGGCGAAAATGTGAACAAGGCAAAAATAAAAAGGAAACTACCAAGTAAATGTGGAGCTAATTTGCAATGATTTAAAAGTAACTATAGCTTCCGGCTTCATTTGTGAATCCTAACTAGCACTTTTTAACACATTGAATGCCACACTGTGTTTGGAATTTTGGTGCTAAAGTGCCAGCAAAAGAATTTTCGACATTTTTTTGAACAGCCACAGAATATTTTCAGTTAGACTTACAAGACACAGTTGCCTGGCTCTTGCCTGACCTGTGTAGTTCCACTCAGCTTCGTGAGCTCCACTACTAGAGTCTAGGAGAGCACGCGTTGGCTCCGACTTCAGAAAGATCGCTTTATCCATCATTCTGCCCTTCCTCGCTACCAATAAATACTGTACCTTCAAAAACATTTTCTGTGTTTCTCTAAAACCTCAATATACGTAGTCTATAATATGTCCTGTGACTGCTAAATGCAAGCTGCCATTGATTGCAGTCAATTCTAGTGTTATCTTCTACCTCTATGTGAAAACCTCTTCTTTGTAGGCATCTTGATTTCGAAGCTAGCCCGAGCTAAGCGAAGGTTAGTTTACCTTAAAATAGACACTTTTTTTCTAGAAACAGAGATCCGCTGTTAAACTCTCCGAGTTGAAATTGAAAAACTACTAAATGTGTTTTCAAGAAGAAATCAGTTGCTTCCAAGTAAACTATTTGAATAAAAAAACACCTGGATCAGTGCAAGTGCATGATTTGATACTTTGCAGTGATAACAATCACTGGGTTGTTATAAAATGCCCAGATGAAATATTGAAATTTTGACTTTGTAGGAGTTTTGACTGTAGAAGTTTTCATGAACTATATCAGTTCTGTTCATCACAGAGTTACCAGAATCACACCAAAGGTGCAGTATCGTGTCTAATTTCCAAATGTCGAGAAACCCCCCCCAGCAAAAACGTGTTATTATGGGTTGGCTCTCCATACATGGGAACAAAAATATACAATCACATTGCGTGGCATTCAATGTGTTAACAAAGATGAGGAGTGAAAAGTGAAGATCAAATAGTGAAAATCAAAATGCAATTGACTTCCACATACTACTGTAGTAGAATGTACAGTGCTGGCTAAAAGCTGGAATATGCTTGTTGCAGGGTAGGTGCTTGTACATATTTCAAGCAAGAACACATTGCCATGCACATTTTATGTCAATGTTGTATGCAGTACCTCACTTAAATACAAGGTAGGAGGACATGTGCACACGGTGCAATATTAACACAACCCCTAAGGGCGATCTACCAAACATCAATGGGTCAATGACGTTGGGATCATGGTAGAGTCAAACAATGATGGACAACTTTTTGACAAGAGTATCTGCCCCCTATAAGATACCTCCAGTATCATGTGTAGTTCTCTTACAGTTATGCAGCAAGTGACCACCAGCTTGACGCACAGTTTTACACATGTGTAATGTCAGACAGCAAGCTGCGAAACAGCACACTGCTAAACAAAAAATAACATGTGATCAGCATTAAGTGCCCTCAAAAAGTAGTATGTTAAACGTTTGTGGTGTCTCCCTGATTCCCATCCAGATATAACAGAATTTCCCAAGAAAGTAGAGCTGGCAAGCAAGCAAGCAAGCAAGAGCATTCATGTTAGTAACAAAGTGGCATGCTGTATTGCCTCTGTGATTTAGCACTGCTCTAAGTGTTGCCCTTCTGCATTAGATTTGTGTTCCTCCCGAGTCTACAACTGCAAATTTCAGGTTTGAGAAATGATATCACAAAAAGTGTAACAATTTCTTTTTTCTTTAAATTTAGTCAATGTTATAGTCATGCTTAGTGACAGATGAAAATGAATGCTTCTGAATGAATAAAACTGAATTTTCCAGGGTAACTGTACAGGTATTGCCATTTCAAAACTCATACATCAATATCAGATGTCACAGAAGTAGGCCAAACCTGAATTATTTTAAATGTAAGCACCGAGCATGCACTTTGTTTCCAGTGTTGCCAGATTAATTGGGCTACTTGGGATGAGTGTCTGCGGGTGAAAACGGGAAAAATTGGCCATTTGCCATTTTTTTCAGCCGTTTCGGGCCCATAGAAGTCAATATAATTTGTTGAATTTTGGGGGAATTTAGCGCATTTTGGCGTTTTTTGAGAGCCTTTTGGGCGGCATTTGATCAGACAAATCTGGCAACACTGTATGTTTCAAGAAGCAGCAGCACACTTAAGCGCACGTAAGAACAGAGGACAATGGTAACAAATACAAGGGGGGAAACAATGGTCAAGACAGAAGAAAGACATGCTTCAGAATTGCAACCTCTCATGTCTAAGAATACTTCAACAACCAAAGATTCATCATTCATCATAGAAGAAAACTCTTCCTCTGAGTAGATGGCTGGTTAAGTATTTATATTAGTACAAGCGTTCAGTTCTGTAAAAAGCTGTCTGTTCCTGGCACCTACAAAATATGTCCCCTTCTTGATTTGCCTGTCTAGGCAGTTGGGTCACATTCCGCTCCATCTACCTAAGAGCTAAAGAGCTGGCTATTTTAACAGATGTAGCCTGACCTTAGCCTGGTTCCTACCAGACCTCTGTGTGTGTGTGTGTGTAGCTCTGGAGCCCCCTGGTGGCGCTCAACACACACGGAGGTCTGGGAGCATGTAGCGGGATTCCATTTCTCCAGTCAAAAAAATAATCGGAGCATTTATTGCTTCAATATCGATGGCAGCTCACATTGAGGAGTCACAGCACATATTATAGACTATATTGAAGCTTTAGAGATCAACAGAGAACATTTTTGATTGATCAATTTGTTGATACTGAGCCAATAAATGCTTCGATTACTTTTGACTGGAGAAATGGAATCCTGCTCCATGCTCCCAGACCTAGTAGTGGAGCTCACAAAGCTGCACGGAACTACAGGTCGGGCAAGAGCCAGGCAAGCCTGACCTTAATTCCATCTACAAATTTCATAGGAGGACCTGAAAAATTGAGCGTTGGTGATAGGGGTGTAGTCTCATGAAGTTTGAAATAATTGGATCTGATTCAACGTGAACACTGATGTTTGGTCATAATGTACTATGTAATGCACCATTGCCAAACTATAACCAACTACTGACAATCTCAGTTATGTACATACCTTATATGATACACATACATATACTGTATATAGACACACAGACCTGATTTAAACAAAATTTAAATCAACTTGTACTAACTCTATAATCAAAATACTATATTAACAGTATAACCTTAGTAAAATACTATCTTGATCACTATCAAATACTCACCATTTTCTTTGGGAATGTCTTTGACTTTCCTCCTTCCTGCCTTCTGCCATTTTCTTGGGGCACTGTTTTTCCTGGCAGTCCTTGCCTTTTTAGGCAACAGCGGTTTATCAAGTGAAGTTTGCCTGACTAGAGCTGAAGTATTCACATCCTTGCCCAACTTTATGTCAGAGGCAGTGTGTTCTGAATCAGCTGGTTTCTGTTCTGGCCTTGGCACTTGTTCTTTCTCCTTAGTTGCCTGTTGGCTTCTTGAATCATCCGTAGCAGGCACAGCTGAGGGTGTCTGGTCTTGATTACCTTGACAGGCATCAAGGCATTTAGGTTCATTGCTTTTTGCATCTTCTTTTACAGAGTTCTCAGACTCTTTACTTGCAGTGTCTTTTACTTTGTCCACAGCTGAAGCATTGTCTTTCTTATCTCTCCTAAAAACAGTCCTTAGCTGGCTAATTGAAATGATACTGTATTCAGAGCCTCTTTTCTTCTTCTTCTGAGGTTCTGTGCTGGAGTCGTCCTTTGTCTCCCCCTCTGTGGACTGAACACCATCTGTGTTTTTTGTTTTGCTAGAAGAATTTCCATTTGGAGCTTTCTGCTCAGACTGACATGACAGTGCTGATAAATCACCAGTCACCAGCGCATCATTGCTTAGCTTACTAGCACTTGCAATGTCTTTTGCATCTTTTGATGACACAAGCTGTTCCTCCGTTGTCTTCAAACCACTTTCACCATCAGCTATTTTCTGCCTTTTCATTGCTAACTCCAAATCCTTACTTGGCACTTCCCTGCCATGAGGAACAAATAGTTTTCCACAGTCTGTAATTATCGATTTCAAGTCAGCCCTCAGACACTCTTTCTCCATCTTCCTTTTTAGTGAATGTGTTTGTCTAGTCTCTCTAAACTCTTCCAAAACCTCTGTCCCATCCCTCTGGGAAGCATCAGGTTCCCCATCATCTCCTGGATTACTGCTCTTGCTGGGAACCATCTTCCTATTTAGTGGATGTGTTTGTCTAGTCTCTCTAAACTCTTCCAAAACCTCTTTCCCATCCCTCTGGGAAGCATCAGGTTTCCCATCATCTCCTGGATTACTGCTCTTGCTGGGAACCATCTTCCTTTTTAGTGGATGCGTTTGTGTAGTCTCTCTAAACTCTTCCAAAACCTCTTTCCCATCCCTCTGGGAAGTATCAGGTTTCCCATCATCTCCTGGATTACTGCTCTTGCTGGGTTCAGAGGGAACTTCAGTTTCAGAAGACTGGTCCTTTGTGCTTTCTGAAAATTGTAGAGAACTATTTTCCACAGGTGTATTGGGACAGATCTTGCTGGACAAATTAACCTGTGGCTCAATCAAGTCTTTGCTGTTCCCTGCGTCCATTGCTATGTGGTTCACGAGTTCAGTATCAGGTTGATTCTGTCCTGTCTCAGAACAATGCCCATCGGTGGTCTTTGTTTCGATCACCGGGGAGCTACTACATTCCGATGGCTGCTTTAAGCTTATCTTAGGTACAGCTTTTGGAAACTTTCTCTTGCGTTTCCTACCATAACGGCGAGGTACGCTTCCTTTGCTTTCAGCAAGTACTTTGTTAACTGTTTGTGGACCAACGGCCACATTTGTGTCAATCTCTGAGACTTTGACGTCAGCAGACTGTTCAGAAGCAACAGTTGCATGGTCAGATGTGCTTTCTTTCACCATCACATCCAGAGACGAGCTTATTTGTGGTGTGTGGTCATCACCATGTGTTGATGGCAGAGGCGAAACAGAGACCGTCAAAGCTTTTTGTGTGGCTGCCGTACCTGTGGGCTTTAACACCTCTGTGGACACTGCTGTTACAGTGAGCTCCACCCCTGAATGCAATGATGGTGAAGCATGGCTGCCTTTTTCGCTCTGTACCTCAGTGGTTCTATTACTTGAATCTGAAATGTGAGGCTGTTTTGATTCAGGGGTTAATTCTGCTGGCTTAAGGGTCTCTGCCAACTCTTTAGCTGTAGAGTCATTTCCCTCAGATGTGTCTGTCAAGTCCTTAGAAGATGAGTCAATTCCCTTGGACTTAACTGCTAACTCCTCAGCCGTGGAGTTTAAACCCTCATCCTCATTCTTTTCAAGCCTAACACTGCTGGGAGTACTAGGACCCTCTGGAGATGAAATGTAATAATACACCTCATCTTCTGGTTCATCTCTATGCTGCTCTTGACCTGCCCGAATCAGATCAACAGCCCTTTTGACTGGAAACTCAAAGGAGCTAGGCTGACCCAAGTACAGCTTCATTTGCAAGCTGCTGTCATCTGTCCACTTTGGCATAGGAAAAAGATGCTTGAATACAGGAGGCACGTCATACTGGTCCGGAAACATACTGGCTTCCCTTGCAGGACTACTCTGCAATCCTGGATGAATCAGGTTCCCATAATGTTCAAAGTGTTTTTCCAACACCACTCTCATTTTCTCATGCTGATCCAAGCCAGCCTTTTCCATTTCCGTCTCGGCATAGTTCAGTGCTGGTAGAACTTGAAGAATATCAGATGATAGTGGTGACTTCTTCCAGTTTATCTTAGTATCTGCAAAAGAAACCATTTTGTTGTGGACCAACAACAAATTCAGACAAAGAAAAGGTTAAAAAAAAGGCCCTGGGTTAAATACAATGCAAATGATCATTTTGTTTGTGTGCTCAGATAATAATAATAATAGAGCGGTTACCTTTGTATATAATTCGACTCTCTGGAAATACAAACATGCCTTGTAAAGCCTCTGTTTTCTCTGAATTTGCATCTGAAACAATAAGGACACATTTATTCAATAAAAAGCTTCTGTGCATTAACTAACTCTGCCACTGAGTCTTCGCTTTTGTTTTGTATTTGGCTCATTTAAAAAAAAAAAACCTAATACTATACCTGATCAATTTTTATGCCTATTATTGATGAGGTATGGAGCATGACCATAAACACAACATGTAAGTAACCATTACTTATAAGTCAAAAAATATATACATATTATACACACTCATCTACCATTATTTCTCAACTCATGAGTTGAGCGATGCGGCCTGTAAAATGCCATTGTGATGCAGACACAAAAACGAGACAAACGTCAGTCTTATAGAATGTAATCCGTAAACTTGCAAGCATTGGCACAACATACAGTAGATTGCATGCATTTGCATAAAAGGGGCTCTACCTTCATATGAAAGGAAATACGACGAGTGTAAGACCACAAAAAATCCAGAATCCCCCAAATGAAAAACAAGAGCCTGTGGAAAGAACATTCTCGTGGTAAATCAGCATGACAGTAGATTCACTGTTTTTGAGAATGGCTCTTAAAAGACTCTTAAATGCCATTTTCTTTATACATCATATTTGACTATGATCAATTTCACTCAAATGATTTACAATTAGAAAAACAATATAATATAATATAATATAATATAATATAATATAATATAAAGTAGAAGAGAGTAAAGATTTAAACTCACTATGTCTGTCTTCTTTAGCTCATTAGTGAGAATTGGGAGTTTTTTGTCATCTGCATCAGTGGATGCCACTTCAAAAAGACTGCAACATTTTCCTCCCACCATGACTGCAATACCAAAATCACAATATAGAGTCCATAACAGCAGAAACATTTCTTGGTGACTATATTTGTTGAGGTAGAGTGATTTTTGGAAATTTGGACAGAATTGACTTCACACAACACCAATTACTACTTCCAACCTTACCTTCACCAGAAAAACAGGTTTCAAAAATTTCTTTAGGCAGTATCACTCTCAGATCAGACACTCTGACTGCATTTTTGATCTCTAACATCTCCGGGCTGAAATGATACAACATAGGAAACATCACAGTTGGGGCATGAAAGTCAATCCAAGACAAATCTGCTATAAGACATACAATTAAATTAATCAATTAATTTTATTTTATTAAAAAAAATCCCAAATATCAAAATCTTTTTTGTGAGTGCAATGTAAAAAGGGCAACATACAGTTTTGCTGGTAACAAAGCTCCACTGCTGGACTTCAGTCCAATTTCAAAGGTGAAAGAGTTGATCACCAGTTGACCTTTCCATGGCTGGTAGGAAAATACTGCAACATTGATTGCGAAAAAATGTGATTTGGGCAAACTTGAAATTGTACATTTCTAATTTTAAATCAAGCTAAAAAATGCTCTAAACATAAGAACATAAAACTTACCTGTTTTTTCTTCCCTGAAAAACGTAAAGAAAAGATGTGAACCTTTTAGAACCCTCCACATTTGTATAAGTTTCATCAACTCTTAAAGAAGCCACAGAAATTACCAACCAATGATAGAAAATAGCCACTGCAGATTTTACAGGTACAGTCTGTACAGTTACATAGAAAAGGTTAACTTTTTCACAAGGACACAAAACTTACCTCTTTTCTGATGATTCAGGAGCAGCAGGTTCTGCTTTGCCGTAAGAAAAAGCCACGATTGCAAATGGGCAAACATGCCTAGGGCACATCTCAGTGTCTCTCCTCCCTTTTCGTAGCTCATACAGGTAGTGCTGTAGGATACAATGCAGAGCATTCCTCAGGACCAGATGTCTAATATGAACATATTTGGTACACACACATCTAAACTGCCCCCTCCCCCCATCATCACCCATCGAACACCCAAGAGTATTCTATGGGTTGCGTTCTGACATTGCATTCAAGTACCTACCCATATGGTGCCACTCAAAACTATACATATTGTGACAACTGTATCAGTTACCTGAGTTCTCTCAAAGGCCAGGAAGGAGCTAG
Organism: Engraulis encrasicolus; assembly: GCF_034702125.1. Taxonomy (NCBI): domain Eukaryota; kingdom Metazoa; phylum Chordata; class Actinopteri; order Clupeiformes; family Engraulidae; genus Engraulis; species Engraulis encrasicolus. Next base: position 3,097,503 of record NC_085860.1, read on the forward strand.
TTGTGGGCGTAACTGCTTTGAGCTGATCAGACTCATGGCAATCAAATCCTTCAGTAGGAGCAGTGAGGTTCAACGTGTAGTTTTCATTCACTTCCTTCACTCTGCCCTATAAAGACATAATATTTGGAAACGTTTCAACAAACATTTTTAGTGGATACATCTCAAAAAGGGTGTGCAGACGATGCAGACGGGTACACATTTGCTTATTTATTTGGCATCTGTCAGTGTGAACTTAACAAAGAAAATTACCTTGGTGAGTTTCACTATGGCTATGTGCCCTGACTTCCCACAGTACCATCGTTTCAGGTCCAGGCAGTCTGAGTACTTTGACACATATACCCCTAAAAAACAAATATATCATATAAGTGTATATTATAGTATATTACAGTATATGTCACAGGCATATTCAAAACGATTCAACTGATTCCATCACCAATCAAGTGCTCAAGCAGTTTTCTCACAACTCAGGTGTTTTCTCACAACACTGCATAGTAATAGGATCACCTCCTCCAAGGCTTTTTTGCCAGGTTTTATTAAATAGCTCATCAACTTTTAAATGTCTCAGAAAAGCTATGTGTACACCAAGACCAGCGCGAATTTCAGCAATTAAAGTCAAGCTAATATTATGGTGATGAGCTATGGCGCGGTTCAGAAAAACAATTGGAATGTTCATATCTCTTAAAGACAAAGTCATACAATGTTTATGACATTGACATAATGTTTATGACATGTTCATGACTGCATTATGACACCATTATGTTATGACGCCGTTATGTCCTACGTATGACGCAGGCGCCAAAGTGTTACCGAATTTTTTTTATTCACGCTGGATGTGACATTGACATGTTTGATTTAGCTAATTACATAATGGCTCTGGGACATTAAATGCAAGACAGGCCAAACAATGTCAACTTTTCATGGTCATAAAATGTTTATGGCACTGGCATTATGTTTATGACTCGTTCATGACACTATTATGACACTGTTATGTCATACGTATGACGCCGGCGTCAAGTAAAATGTTACCGTAAATTTATGGTGAAACTCGGTTACTCGGGTAGCGTAGGTCGCTTTTGATGTACACGCAACTGAATTGTGCTAGTGCTGTATGCACAATGACTCAAGTCAAGTCAAGTCAAGTCAAGTTTATTGTCAATTTCTTTACATGCACTGGTCATACAAAGAATTTGAAATTGCGTTTCTTGCTCTCCCATGCAGACATAGACTAATCTAGGTAAGGACATAGACAGTATAGACATAGACAGTACTCATACATGGACATAGACAGTATGGACGTAGACATTGCTCATACAGACATTTAAAGTGCAAGACTGGACAACAGAAGACTTGTAGAGAACATACATTAAGAGGAGGTATTTTGTTGTGCTTTTTCTAAAAGTCCTTTATAGCGTTCTGACATAGTAATAGTAGCATTTGAAGAAAATAAATAATTAAAAAAGGTTACACCAGTAGCAGTATGTGTGTGTGTGTGTGTGTTTGTATGTGTTTTGTGTGCGTGTGTGTGTGTGTGTGTGTGTGTGTGTGTGTGTGTGTGTGTGTGTGTGTGTGTGTGTGTGTGTTTAGTGCAGGTAGAAAGTGCGGTGTGCGTCTGTGTGTGTGTACCTGTGTATGTGTGTGTGTGTGTGTGTGTGTGTATGTGTGTGAGTATGAGTTGTGTGTCAGTGTGTGTATGTTTGGGTTTAGTGCAGAAAGTGCAGTGTGCTTGTGTGTGTGTGTGTGTGTGTGTGTGTGTGTGTGTGTGTGTGTGTGTGTGTGTGTGTGTGTGTGTGTGTGTGTGTGTGTGTGTGTATGTGTGTGTGTGTGTGTGTGTGCATGTGTATGTTTTGAGTTAGTGCAGGTTGAAAGTTCAGTCACAGATGTAGTAGTGCAGGTGGAATGTTCAGTCGCAGATATGGTGGTGGGGATGAGGGGGGGGGGAGCGTTGTCAGTGGCCTGGCTGGCTAGAGGCTGACAGTGAAGGGAGAGTGGGTTGAGTGTTCAGTATCTTGATTGCTTGATGCATCGTGCTGCTTACAAGCCTGGTGGTACGGGAACGGAGGCGCCTGTACCTCTTTCCAGAGGGCAGGAGGCTGAACAGTTTGTGTGCAGGGTGGCTTGTGTCTTTGATGATCATCAGTGCTTTTCGGGTGAGGCGTGCGGTGTAAATGTCCTGCAGGGAGGGGAGTGGTACTCCAATGATCTTCTTCGCTGTGTTCACAACACGCTGGAGTGTCTTCCTGTTTTTCTCCGTGCAGCTTCCTCCCCACACTGTGATGCAGCTGGACACGACGCTCTCTATGGTTCCTCTGTAGAATGTTGTCATGATGGAGGGTGTAGCACTTGCCTTCTTTAGTTTGCGCAAGAAGTAGAGACGCTGATGGGCCTTCTTCGCCAGTGATGTAGTGTTGGTGGTCCAAGAGAGGTCGTCGCTGATGTGCACTCCAAGGAACTTGGTGCTGCTCACTCTCTCCACAGCATCACCGTCGATGGTCAGTGGTGGCAGTTGTTTTTGGACCCTCTGAAAGTTGACAACAATCTCCTTGGTCTTGTTGACATTCAGCAGGAGGTTGTTGTCTTTGCACCATCTGGCCAGCAGGTCTACTTCTTCTCTGTAATGGGTCTCATCGCCCTTAGTGATGAGGCCCACCAGTGTTGTATCATCCGCAAACTTCACTAGATGGTTAGTGCTGTGGGTCGTTGTGCAGTCATTAGGGATGGCACAAACCGCACCGAAAACCGAAACCGTACAATTCACACACATACCGAACCGAACCGTGCAATCCGTCGCAAACCGCAATTCATGTACTGCCAAGAAAAATATATAAAACAGAGATTCTAGGAGTATCTTATCCAGTCTCTCTGATTAAAACATTAGCGTATAAGACCAATCAGAGGATGACACAATTAAAATCACACCATTTTCACATTATGAGCCTATACAATAAGCCCATTATAAGACTATACATCACTTTATAACTGCAGTTATATAAATATTGTTTAATATTCCCAGTGCATCATTTATCATGAACTAAAAAAAAGAACCATAGAGAACCGAAAACCGTGACCTTGACACCGTGATATGAACCGAACCGTGAATTTTGTGAACCGTACCACCCCTAGCAGTCATGTGTCAGCAGCGTGAACAGCAGGGGGCTGAGAACACAACCTTGCGGAGCCCCCGTGCTCAGGGTCAGGGTGCTTGAGGTGTTATTCCCTACCCGTACTGCTTGTGGTCTCTGCATCAGGAAGTCCAGCAGCCAGTTGCAGAGGGAGGTGCTGAAACCTAGTTTGTCCAGTTTTCTGATGAGTTGTTGTGGTATTATGGTATTGAATGCTGAACTGAAGTCAATGAACAGCATTCTCACATATGAGTCTTTATTGTCCAAGTGGGTGAGGGCTGGATGGAGGGCAGAGCAGATTGCATCCTCCGTGGATCGCTTGGCTCGGTATGCGAACTGGTAGGGGTCCAGGGTGGGGGGTAGGGTGGCTTTGATGTGTGACAGGACTAGCCGTTCGAAGCACTTCATGATTATGGGCGTCAGTGCTACAGGACGGTAGTCATTGAAGCATGATGGTGATGATTTCTTCGGCACGGGTATGATGGTAGCAGCTTTGAAAAGTGATGGGATGACTGCTTGCTCCAGAGAGATGTTAAAGATGTATGTGAAGACATCCTTCAGCTCTTCTGCACAATCCTTCAACACTCGGCCAGGTATGTTGTCTGGGCCAGCTGCTTTGCGTGGGTTGATGGTGGCCAGTGTCCTCTTCACACTGGCAGAGGACAGGTACAGGGGTTGATCATGGGGGGGAGGGGGAGTTTTCTGTGGATGAGTGTCATTTAGTGCTTCAAAACGGGCAAAGAAACTGTTCAGGTCGTTTAGCAGAGAGGTGTTGTTGTCACAGCTTCGTGGTGCGGGCTTATAGTCCGTGATGGCCTGTATGCCCTGCCACAGGCTCTGTGCATCTCTGCTGTCTTTGAAGTGTGTTGTTATTTTGTCCGAGTATTCCTTTTTTGCTTTCCTGATGCCCTGGGACAGGTTTGCCCTTGCTGCTTTTAGGCCAGCTACGTCTCCTGCTCTGAAGGCTTTGTCTCTGGCCCTCAGCAGTCTGTGAACGTCTCCTGTGAACCATGGCTTCTGGTTGGCCCTGGTGGTGATGCGTTTTATTTCTGTAACATCATCAATGCATTTTGTGATGTAGGAGGTCACGGTGTCTGTGTACTCCTCAATGTCAATGTGGTTGCTGTGGGTGGCAGCTGTTTTGAACATGTCCCAATCTGTGGTTTCAAAGCAGTCTTGTAGTCGTGACACGGCTCCCTCTGGCCATTTTCTCACCTCCTTCAGAGCTGGTTTGGTGAGTTTTACCTTTTGTCTGTAGGCTGGCAGTAGCAGAATCGTTAGGTGGTCTGATAGGCCGATGTGGGGGATGGGCTTTGCCTTGTATGCTCCTTGTTTTGGGGTATAAACAAAGTCCAGGGTGTTTTGTCCTCTTGTTGGAAAGTTAACATGTTGGTGAAATTTTGGAAGTACTGTTTTGAGATTTCCGTGGTTGAAATCTCCCAGGACCACTGTGAAGGCATCTGGGTGTGCATCTTGTTGTTCACTGATTCCCCGATGCAGCTCGTTCAGTGCCTCGCTTCTGACGCTGTTGGTGTTGCTAGGAGCGAGGTAAACTGCGACCAGTAGAATGGCGGATATTTCTCTTGGTAAATAGAAGGGTCGGCACTTGATGATCATGAACTCCACTAGTGGAGAGCAGTGTCTCTGTACCACCGTAGCATTTTTGCACCAAGCATCATGTGTGTAAACACATATTCCTCCGCCTCGTTTTTTCTCTGCAAGGGCTCTGTCCGCTCGGTGGCACGTAAGTTGCTCCAGTTGTAAAGCCGAGTCGGGTATGCCGTCGTTCAGCCATGATTCTGTAAACACGGTCACACAGCAGTTCCTCACAGTTTTGTTCGCTGATCTTAGTAGCCGTATGTCATCCATCTTATTGTCCATAGATCTTACGTTTGCCAAGAGAATTGATGGTATTGCTGGACGAGTTGGGTTGGCTGCAAGCCGTGTTTCGACGCCACCTCGTTTGCCTCTCTTCCTAATTCTGGAGCACCTCTTTCGCCGTCTCCATGTAGGCGAAGCAGACGGGTCCGATGTATGCCGCCGTAGTATCCCCAGTTCTTCCAGTGTCTCTGTTGGTATATCCAATACATCGCTTAAGTTGTCCATTCTTATCTGCAACAGCTGTTGCCGACTGTACATGCGTTCCGACATAGTTTCCGACGATAGACATTTCGAATGACACATTATAACACAAATATAACACAAATAAACACTGCGAGTTGGGAGAGTAAGGAGTCGCTGCAGCTGCGTGCACCACGTCCGGAAGTACAATGACTCAAGCTGATTGAATTTTTGAGCTAACCCGAACTGGCTTGGAGGATGGAACAGTTGGTTTCTTTAGTACTATGGAGAGAAACACAAAATACCCGAAACTGCTTTTCTTCTGAAATTGGCTACACAAGACAAACAATGTAATTTGATCACAGCAATACTGAAATGGACCACATCCAGTATATGTAATTACACAGTTACGGCATATAATAACATTAATTCGGTGTACATTCAAGTTGGTAACAGCCATTCTATAATTAGGGGTACATCTCAAGTCCATGTGCTATATTTGTGAATTTCAAAAGCCGCTAACTCAAACCAATGATCTTTTGTACATCAGCACACATTTATCTTTTATATAATACAAAGAGTCAACAAATAAGCTTAACATTATTTTACTCTGTAAAACTGAATCAATACTGTGTTTTGATATGTTTTATGCTGTCTGATTTTCCAAATGTGAGATTCAATCTTCATATTCACATGTAAGAAAACTATTTTTGTATAAAATATTTACAAATATGTATTCACAGTACAGATAATTATTAAAATATGACAAAAGTATTTAAAAGCCTATTATACTTTACATTATACATTCAACTTTGACTTTGGTGTGCGTCCGAGAAAATTGTGTCAACCGTGTTACCCATTGAAACCTCCTCCATAAATCAGCAAAATGTCATATCCTCTTTGAGGGAAATGTGAAGACCTTATTGTAAGTTAAGAGTTCACCTCTTTAATATGTATTCAATCTAGTTGTATGGTCTTAGAGAGGGTTAATTGTCCATCAACTGTGTTGTCAACATATTCATAATAACCTGATATTTAGATTACATTTAAAAGCATACAGATAAAGCTTATAAAATGTGAATTGAGTAAAGTCTTGTGGTGAAAGCTCTGAGGTCTGCAGTTAGTACAACACTCAAATGGCAAATGGCAGACATGTCAACTGTGTTACTGCCAACAGTGTTACTCATCAGCTGACACAGTTGTTATGACAGGGTGTTATGTGACAGTTGTTGTGACAGAGTATGTTTTGTCACTTAAAAAATGCTTGTTAATGGACGAATGCACTTTCAAACAAATATCTTTAGTATTTTTATTCCAAAAGTTATGTTTTGGAAAGTATGGAGCCCAGGACAGACCAGTTAATATATTTTTCAAGGGGTGTCAAGAAACCGTTGTCTAACTTTACAAAGCGTGCCTTCACTTCATGGAGTCATACGCTTGACTAAATAAAGCATACGCACATTTAAAGTTGTACGTAGTAAAGTAGGAACACGTAGCAAAGGAAGCCATAATTTGAAAAATAACGACTGTACTGACAATCATGTTTACACAGTTCATCCTCTGATATATTGCATAGCAAATCCTTCTCTGATACAGAGTAGAGAGTAGTAGAGTAGACTTTTATTGTCACTATACAAATATAGCGAGATTATGTTTAGTAGCAACCCACAAATGCCCACAAAATAAAATATATATTAACAGCAAATAAACAATATATCAAAATCCATAAAAATCCATGTGCATCTCACAGTATCGATAATCCTGAAGTATGGGGGCAGGTGACGTATTGAGTTCAAGAGTCTAATGGCAATGTAGAGGTCAACTGCTTGTTTACAGGCCACAAATATTTGGCTGAAAAGGCACCTTGGAATAGCCAATCCTCGCTCTGACAAGGGTCTGCCATTATCTTCACATAACACCCACACAGTAGGAGAGACAAGAAACCAGTAAAACAACACCTTCCACATTCCACTAACAGCGAATAGAAGTCGTTTTTAAGCCTAACCAAACCTGCTAAAACTTTCAAAACATTTCTAAACTTTACTATTGAACCATTAAAACGCTCAGTTATCCTCAACTTCAACTATCTTATATCATATATTCTATTCAACTATTACTCGACCTATCACTATTGAAAATAAAAATGACAAAAAATTCACTAGGGATTATGTTCTGTAGATTCAGTTAATGTTATTGTTTTAATAGCTGATTCCACTAGCATCAAATATGTTTACCAGTCATGTGTTGAGAGCAAGGGCACCCATATATCTTACTGTCCTTGAACGAAAATAGAAGGTGTTAACCATACACCATTTCATCTGCATGTATTTTCTCTCTTAAATTACCGATCTTTCCATGCCCTTTCTATGTCCTATGTTCTAACAGTGGCTGGTTTGTCACGCATGATGAACTTAATTGTATTTTCATGTGAGTGTGAGACATTTGTCCACAAATGTTTGACAGCAATACAGTATATAAACCGACACAATCTCTGTGGACTTTGACCATCCAGCGGATGTTTGTCTTGCCAGGCTCTGGGTCTTGGCGGCAGTCTTTCTTGCAAAACAAGATGTTCAGGATGAGCTCAAGACATGCTTAGGTTTTATATATTTATTTTGGACAGACAGACAATGGCTTAGATGGAGAAAAGACATCCATTCTGATTGAAACTCATCCACGAAATAATGCCTTTAGACTCCACAGTTGTCAGTAAAAACATCATCTCTCTAAACTTTAGAGCAATGATGTTTTTACTGACAACTGGGGATCATTGACTAGAAGTACCTAAGCTCAGTCAATACCTAAACCAAGTAAATGGCAATGTTTTTAATGTAGTCTTCACCAGATAACCTGCAATGTGGCAAGTGGCATTACAAACACACTTTGTTCAGCCAAGACAAAAAGAAACAAAGTTGGTTCTCTTTACCCTTTGAAGGATCTCCAATCGTTGAAGCTGAGCTGTGCCCAACCAGGAGTCCGCTGTCACTGAGCTTGTTCGCCTGAAAAATGCATGCAGAGATGTTTTAAGCGCAGCACTATGGCTCTCTGTAATGTCATAGCAATGTTGTTATGACGTAGTTAAGCGTTTTCAGCAAATGAATCGGGTCGCCGGCGACCCCAGCTGCAGTAAGAGGCTACACTACATGTGTTCAGGCAGGCTGCACACTGCTTGTATTGCAATAGACATAAATACCTTGCTTTCATCTTCAAACAGCAGGAAGCCAAAGGTCTCGTGGAGTTCCTCATCTGTGTAGCCACTCTTTCTTTTCTCCTCTCGAAAAGCAGCGTACTAGAAAAAGCAGTAACTACACGGTGAAGTATGTTCCTGAACATGTACATTCACATCGTATACAAATGACAATGCAAATCAGCTACTTTTTACTCATGCTTTGAACACCACGGCTCGCATGTTTGTACCGTACGGCTCGTACGGTTAACAGATTATTACACGTGATATGCACAAAGTGAAGGGAATTAGATCCAGAGCTAGAGGTGCTGCTTAGAGGTGCATCCTATGTACCAGTAAGATTATTTGTTCTTGTTGAGAGTAGTGGGTGCAGCTTATAGGTCCGTGAGTCTTATGATTCAAAAATGTTCTGTCAAAGCTCCTGTCGTCATATAGGCCTCGTGCCTGAACACTTGTTGGCGGCGTTGCCAATCAGCGAATGGAGAGGAAGCCAGACGGGTATGGTAAAGCATACTGTACGTCATAACCCAACAGCAGCTACTGTTAAATGAAAAAGTACAAACCTTGAATGCATCCTAATGCAAGAAGGGCAGACAGTTTAGTGAAATGAAACTGATTGACACATCAGACTAGCGAAGTACCACTGACAAGCAGAAAGATACAACGCAGCATGTATCCTGTATTAGCTTTGAAGTCACACTGGTGAATTGACGGAAGTGGGTGGCTTTCTTTCAGGTGCAACATGGTGTTTTTGCACATGGCAGCAGTGCATTGCCATAATATAGTACCAAATTCTTATCAATGTAGTTGGTAAGTCGGATGAACATTGGATTAACTGAAACAGCATTTTTTTTGCTCATTAAAAATGTCTGTAATTGTGCTTTTCGGTTCTTTTGTTGAAAAGTAACTTGATTTCACCAGTTGCGGCCTGCTCCTTGAAGATGTAAAAAGTACACTGGAGATAAGGGGCTGAGAGCGAGAACACCTGTCCTGGCAAACCCAAACCCAGGGGGCAGCAGGAGACACTCCTATTATAGGAATGCCAACACTTAAGCATGAAAGCCTCAAGTAAAACATGCGAACGGTGGAATTAGATCTACATTTACATGATGATACCCTCATTTTCCCACATTTAATCTAATAAACATGATACCATTCCCTTGTGTATGATTGTACACATGGATTATCAAATACTTACTCGTTTCTGCAAGTTGCCATTATTTATGAGATGTGCAGAACTATAAATAAATGCCTTTTTGGACTCCTCATACAGGTAAGAATTATGTAGAGGTGGCAAAATGCGGTCATGAAATATAGCTGAGCCTGGGGACACTGGTACCAAGACACCTGACGAAGCAAAACAATGAGAACAGTGTGAATTATTACGGGTTTATCATTTACTGACAACAACTCTGCTTGCAAGGGTAGTTATCCAAAGGCAAATGCATTTTAAGTAGTTTCTGTCAAATCAATCACACAAAGTAAAACTGGTTTTACCTTGGTGGGGAAAATAACAATAGTCCCCTGTTTTGGCAATACCAACAAGTGCACAAAGGTGTTCTTCAGGCTGAGAGTTAGGGGGATGGTACGACACACCTTGTACTTGCATATTCCACAGTTTCTTTTCACCTAAATGTTTTTGTACCTACTCCAAAATAGATATTGTATCTAATCTACCCCATGTGCTTTTACAAAGCACGTGCGTTTTAGGTATTCATTCGCTATTTCCTCATTTCACAATTCAGTGTCATCATGACCTCTGATCTGATCATATTTGACGTTTTACAAGTAGACTACAGTGTACAGTATGACACGGGAAAAGGTCCTGATACCAAGGCCACACAGGTAGCCATACAAGAATAGTCACCTGAGCTACAGTCTAATGTCAATGGTGCCAGACAATACCAGCAAAAGGTTTTCACCCTTGAAGATCCACACACAATGCCATATCATGTAACGCATAAGAAACAATAATGCGCAAAAACGTTGTAGGCCTAGTTAGTTAATACCACTTCCTCTACTACAATGTAAATACACGATGTTAAATCGTCGTTACAGTAGCTACAGTATGTGCATATTACACGAGCCTTCGCACGCTCAAGTGCAACAATGTAACATTAGGCCTACTGCTTTTCTGAGCAAGATCCTTCTTCGTTTTCATGTAGCTATACAGACCAAACCATATGTTTCTCCATGTAGCTAAATACTGTTAAATATTAAGTTGATAAGCTGTACTCTTTCTGCCACAACTTATGAGCTGAACGTAGACTGTACTTCGAATAGTTGCCCCTGCCACACCGGTCGTGAGACTACCAACTTTCGTTTTGTCAAAATCTGACATTCGTGCTGGAACGAACTCCCTGGTATTCGACTGGTGTCACGGGCGTGATCCTTATCGTACCGACACAATAATGTGACAAACTGCAGGAAAAGGTATTTGGATGAAGAAACGTCAAACGTGAAGAAAAAAAACAGTCACCTTCTTTTGGTACATCCTTTCCCATAGTTATTCACGGGCAAGCCAGCCGAGTTTCTAATCAATTCGCTTCTTCTGTACTGAAACATTTGAAGGGGATTGAGGAGTCGTCGACAGTATGCTGTAAAATCCGTATTCGTGAAGACAACTCATGTCGCTACGCCACTGTCTCACTGGTTTGTTAAGGTAGGTCTTGGGAAAGTACGTTGCAACCAGGAAGCGAATTCATGTAGGCTATGATTTCACGCTTGGATTATCCATCCATTACCATATTGTCATGAATCCTACACAAAGCATCCAGTTTAATTCGTCAAGAAGACCAGGTTATTCATTTTACCAGGTATTACACATACAGTTACTCGTCAGGAAAGAAAAGGAAAGTTGCGAAGGGGTGCCAAACTGCCATTTTCTAACTTCCTCAATGCACACCAGTGGTGGTTGTTGCCTTTAACTGTCAGCAGAGGCAGTGTTACCAAAAGAAGAATGGGAGTGCTCGTGGCGCTCCCTAGAGGTGGCAATCAGAACATTTGTGAGAACGAACTCAAGAACCTCAAATGGTAGGCTATATTTTTTGTACGTAGGCCTATCAAGAACATTTGTAAGAAGGTGAACTAATCTTTATACAGTAGCCTACATGTACGTTTCTGAGTAGGCCAAGAGCAAACCTTGATGGCAACCTGGCCCATCATTGTGTGTGTGTGTGTGTGTGTGTGTGTGTGTGTGTGCTATAATTGAGGGTACATTTCACGTAAAGCAAAAATTAAAAATATCAGGATTTTTTTCAATAAATAACCTAGATTTTCCTGTGGTATACACCCTTGAATTGCCAAAAATGAATTACCAGCTTAAAGGTGCACTGTGTAATATTTTTAGTTGTTCATTTCCAGAATTCATGCTGCCCTTTCACAAGTGTTAATTTTTTAACAAATGCTTACCACCACCATCAAATTCTAAGTATTCATTATGACTGGGAACATTGCACTTTTCGTACATGAAAAGGGGGATCTTCTCCATGGTCCGCCATGTTGACTGTCCAGAAATAGACATTTTTAGCTGCAAAACTTACTGTACTTTGGTCATACTAGTAAATATTGTTTTATTATTTAGTAACCTAAATATTCATGAAAAGATCAAATTGGGCAATAGGCAGCACAGTTTCAATGAGCAGCGTAGTTGCAGTAGGGCCTACCTACTCTGTCCACATGCTAGTGCACCTTTAATCTTAAATTACTGTTAACATATTTTACTTAAAATGAAAAGGGGACAAATGTTTTTGGGGACAATTTAAGGACATTTTTGGGGAAAATAAGGACATTTTTGGGAAATAAGGACTGAATCGAACTAAACAAAAAAATAAGGACTCTTTGGGGGGTTATTTTTTTTTTTGGGGGGGGGTCTGATTACTTTTAATTAGGCCTATTTTATTTCTTATTATTATTTTGAAGAGCTGTTCTTTCGTTTATTTTCTACTTGTCTATTCTACTTCATCTGTGACTCAGTCACAACGTTCAAAAGGTAAACGCTGTGCCTAAGTGCACAGTAGGTGTATATAGTCAATAAATCTGTCAACTGTTTAGTTAGTCTGATTAGTTATTTTCGGTTGTGTGCTCATTTTAAGTTTAAAAACACTGCCATTGTAGAATGTCGCTGAGAAAAGCTCTAGCTTAACTGACTCTTATCTAGCTCAACTACAAGGTGTAGCTAAATTGAGTGGTACCGACTTTGAAAAACTCTTGCGAGATGAACTAGCTAAAATTCATGAGTCTGTCAAAAGTGACCCCACCGTTGGTGCTGACACAGCAACAGTTGACTACTGTCTGACACCACCCGTGATGAACCACCAGGTCATGAAATTGTGAACCCCACACAAACACCCACTAACTTAACTCACCCCCACCACTCAGATACAATGATTAGTGTGGCGAGCTCCCCAGCTGCACCACAAGCAGAGGCCTACTTCCGCCTGATCCCCTAACTGCACCTCGAGCACACACACTTCCTGACACGACTGATGCCCTAGCTGCACCCAGAGCACGAGCCCTCCCCTTAGCTCCTGAACACCTCACTACTCCTGCTGTTCAGAAAGTAGTAGTTGAGCATGTGATTAAGAACAGTGACTTCTCTTCTGATCATCTGAAGCTGAGACCGTTCTCCGGGAAAATCCCCTGCTAGTCCAATAGCTTAGCACCGAAATATAAAGGAATCGTTCAGTTTGTGATACAAGCATGAAATTCGGTACACGTATAGCCAAAGGCATTGCAATAAGATTTAGATAGGGAGGCATCATGGCAGCAACAGCAGTTTTCTTATGAGTAATGGATAGAATAGGATATTTAAACATATATACCATTTATAGTACTTGGTAAATGTCTTTTGGATAATTGAAAAGTTGTCATGAATATTCAAGATGGCCACCATTTTCAAGATGGCAGCTTTCACATATAATTGTCTGAGGTAATATCGGTGTATAATCAGTCATTTTTTTTATGATGCAGATTTTCGAATTTGGAACTTTGGAATTGATCAGAGGCTTCCTTTTATCTCACTCTATACTTAGCGTACAGTATAGTATCACTGTTTCTTTCAAGAGGGCAGCCATATGGCCAAAATCAAAATTATGATTGCAAGTTATTATCTATTTTGTTAACATGTGATCTAATAAACATAACAATTCCTATATCAGCAACAATTGAACCATTTGATGAATGGACATGTAGTAGAGTGGATGTTGGTCAATGATCTTTGAATATCCTCCCTCAGGCGCATCAAAGCTTCGGTCAGTCACTTCACCAACAAAAGATGGATGCTGGATCAAAGATATTGCCGTACCATGGAAAGAATACCTAGCTGTTGTTGAACTGGGATTATGGTCAATATTGTCAACTGCAGCTGTGGTAAACACATGGCCATGTGGAGGGCATACCACTTGTTCTCTATGAAACTGCTGCCAGACATCATTCCCCATCTGAGTTGAGAGCTGAAGAACCCAATAGGATACGCTCAAACCCAGATGTGTCATTTTATCTGCCAGTTCCCTTTTTTTGTTTGGTAGCATGCAGCATCAGTCCTATGCATAATGGAAGGGATGTCTCTATGCAGTACTATGTTTCAAGCGAAAGGGAGTTTTTCCTCACCCCTGATGCCACCAGGGGCCGCACCTGAGCACCCAATCTCTGTGTGACTATCTATGACTTATGATAGGCCCAGCCACTATGGACCTTACGCATCTAAGAATCCTGGTCCTAACCTACGTTGACCTTATGACTCTACAATCTCTGTCTATCTCTTCTTCCTCTGCCTTCCTGCTATTTCTGCCTCTCCTCTATACCTCTCCTTTTAAATCCATCTCTAACAATGATGTTTTTTCCCATTTGTTAAGCACTTTGAGTTACATGCCTTGTATGACACAGTGCTATACAAATACAATTATTATTATTAAATTATTATTATGTCTGACAAAAGCTGCCGTGTCTGATGCTCGCTTCTGCTTAACATTGTTGAATTTGAGCAACTGAACAATCGTAAGAGCTGCAGGAGATGTTGCTTCTTCCATCTGGTCTTTGATGGTCCTTCTTGGGACATGTTCAAAGGGTACCGTAAGCAACAGCTTTAACACAGTCTTTTTGACATTTTTCGAGAAAACCATTAAATGGTTTGGCTCACCAAATATCTGATGGTGGACAAACAGTGCAGCACGTGCAATGTGCAAAGCATCTTGGTTGTTATCCTGCTCACAGGCTTTGGCAAGAGCAGTGCTGATGTCTGCCTCAAAGGCCATCAAGACCTCAACTCCGCCTCCATGGAGAGAACAATCAAGTAGGCATTCTAAACAGTAGGCGGAAATCGGGGTGCAAGGGGGCATCCCCCAATGACGCCCCAAGGGAGCAGTGCAGCGGGACGTTACCATGCTCCGGGTACCTCAGTCATGAAGGAGGATGGGGGAGAGCACTGATTAATTACTCCCCCCACCAACCTGGCAGGTCGGGAGTCGAACCGGCAACCTCTGGGATACAAGTCTGACGCCCTGACTGCTTACCGCTTTTGGCAGACCAACTGAGGTGAAGACTGAGTTTTCAGCAAACAGTCAACCACACAGTCAACGATCACCTTTGAGAAGGGCTCACTTAAGGTCGAGATGGGTTTCAGAGGAGCCACGGGAGGATCTGACTGGTGCTTGTCAACAAGCACTCATTCTGAATGGAGTCTGCAGTCCTCCGTTGGTGCCCCTAGTGTGCAGTAGCACCCGGAAGAGTGGAGTCGTTATACTCTTAAAAACCTCTCTGGTGTGTTAGAGTCAACGGTGCACACGCATTCATGAGGACGTCAATTCTGAACGGGTCAATAAGCCAGTGAGCAAAAAAAGTTAATGTCAATAAGTGTGTAACGCGCAAACACAGGAAACAATGCAGCATTATATAACTCAGAACAAGAGCTCCTTTATTGAAAATACATTACTGGAAGCATCCACTGTCTACAATGTCTACACCAAGCCAGGAATTTAAGGGCTGACTAAGTGTCAGCCTGCGTATGGGGAGAAGGATAGTGATCTAATACTTGTGGCTGATTAAACTGAAAATATATCGTCATCTACTGTTAAAATACAGTTAAAATAAAACACTTCAATATCTGTAGGAACACAAACTCCATAGCATGGATATCGTTTGGTAGCACTAACTGCATAAACAGTACTGTTAGGATGCATTACAGGTGACATGAAGTGTGAGCATCTGTATGGCTAGGTAGACACAACATGATACTTACAGGACCGACAATCCAAAGCTGTATTTGATATGTTTTGTTTTTAACTGCGAAGTCGAATTCATCCAGCACAGTGTTATGTAGGGTAGACTGAGTACAGTTGAGTACAGGGTACAGTCAAGACAAACCAAATATCTCTGGGTAACAACGTAACTATGATCTAATTTTTGCTGTGGACATGCGCATCGATATCCTCTTAGATCATGAGAAATTTGAAACCAGCACAGACAGCAGATCCAAAGATATTGGGAAAATGCTGTTTTCGACAGGTCAGATTTACTTTACCAGGGTCCTTCAACAATGAATATCTAATGACCAGTAGTTATCCTCTTGATATAAGTTACATGATTGCAAGCCATGATATGTGCTTTAAAAGCAGTCATATTTTCTGACATCATAACAGTTAAAACCATTTTAAAACCTTTATCAATGTGTGATCTGGCCAGAAGGGGACAGTTTAGACGCTAGCCTGTAGTGCTAATTTCACCATGTAAATCCAATGTAAGGATGCTAACGGGTACAGTTGAGTACAGTATTTTGTTATCGGCCATGCTATTAGCTCCCATGGCTATTACATCCCATTGATTAGAATGGTGTCTCAACTGTACTCTGCTATGTCTCAACTGTACCCCACCGTTTTTTAGCTAGGGTACACTTGGGACAAAAGTGCACCTTTTTTGTTTGATTAATTACATAAACATTACACATCCTACAGATATAATTCCTTGATTATATATTTGCCCACATCCTGAAAATATGTTCTGTCCAAAACAACTTTCTTTTTAGGACCTTTTAATAGTCTAATTTCTGCGTGGAAGGGGACAAAAATAAAAGTGTACCCAACTGTACTCAGTCTACCCTACTCTGATACATTGAGTCTGAGGTTAGGTGGCGTGTGATTGCTAGCATTACAAACGGCAGTATAGCATCTGTACATTTGAATGAATATAAATGTTATCAACAGTTTTTGAATGCGTTATTGCTATAAAACGATCACAATCCGATTTGCAATGAATGTGAACTAAAACTTGTAGCCATGCATTAACAAGCTTCTACTAGCCTCATCTTTTTTCTTGTATACAATGGACGACATGTCAAAGTTAAACAAAAGCAATATTGTGGTGGTGTAACCCATCTGTCCGACTGGGTTGACACATACAGTAGATGTATCATAAAAGAACAAGCTGTGCACACTATTAACATATCCAACACAATCAGCAATGGGATCATACAAGGAATTAGTGGCAGTGCATGCAAGTGGCCCTCTATAAGCATACAGTATGTGGCAGATGTTAAGTTGATCCAACCCTAATATTAAAGCACTTCATTGATGAAATTAATAAATTAATTGAAAGAAATCTGAAGATGTATCAAAAGGCGTGTAAGGATAAAGCCTACACAGGGGCATGAATATTTGTAAATACTGAAAAGTTAACTTTGTTTGATATTGCTAAAAAAAAAGAAAAAATGGATGAAGATACTCTCCCAAAAGCTTCAAAGCAGTTGCATAAATATTTTAGAACTATTATAATGCCTTTTAGCACCATGGACATCTACTGAGGAATGCTCAGGTGTGTTTCAAACTAGCAAGATTTGTTGCTCCCCTGAAACACTACCATTTTGTGTGTCTGTACCGTGTATCATTTTGGGCACGTTTTTTAATTCAGTGTGCGTGTGTGTCTTTTGGCATATCTATAATGTGCGTGTGCGTGTCTGTGTGTGTGTGTGTGTCTGTGTGTGTGTGCGTGCGTGTGTGTGTGTGTGTGTGTGTGTGTGTGTGTGTGTGTGTGTGTGTGTGTGTGTGTGTGTGTGTGTGTGTGTGTGTGTGTGTGTGTGTGTGTGTTCGTGCACACAGCTGTGTGCATGTTGTGTATTTGTTGTGCTTTGGGCAGCAGATGTGTAGCATCTCTGCAGCAGGAAGTGTGTCCAGCTAGCGGCTGCTAGTTCCACTGGCAGGAACAGTCTATGGGCTCCTGGTAGTTGTAGTCCACAGTGGTGGCGTTGCGCGTGCAGTAGAGCTGCACCACCCGACTTTGGAGCCCGTTCTCTCGGCAGCACTTGCAGAAGCGCGCGTGGCTGTTTATGTTGAAGTTAAAGATGGTGGCGGACGGACACTTGCCGTCACAGGAGTACACCGTCACCTAAAAAAGGAAAAAGGTGTGTGTGTGTGTTTGTGTGTGTGTGAGAGAGAGAGAGAGAGAGCGGGAGTGTGAGGGAGACAGTTTGGATAATATACTATATGGGTGAATTATCCAATGATATATATACATACAATGAATTAGTAATTTAGTGTCGAATGTATAGATTATATAACAGATCACATATTTACAAGTAATAACTTGTTGAATGTGTGTAATTACCAAACAATTAATATCTGAACTCCTCATCACTTCTGTAATAGTCTATGTGTGCTTTAAATGGTGAAACAAAGGGAAAAAAAACACGCACATCCGTCTCAAAAAAGTTTTGGGTGCAGGACTAGCAAAGTCACATGAAAAATGAAAATAAAGTCCACACACCAAGCTCCTGTTTCTCTCATTTTAATGTGACGTTTCGGCATGCCCTAAGAGGAGCTTGGTGTGTGGACTTTATTTTCATTTTTCATGCTTTAAAGGGGTATGCCACTATTTTGGGGCTTAATACAGTTAAAATCGTTGGCTGGGGCCCCAAAATAGTGGCATACCCCTTTAAATGGTAACTCATGGACGTCTATTACTGAGTGTGAGTGGGCTGTATGTTGTAATAACCTTAGCTGTTGTACACAGGGCCGCTGACGGCTTTAGCCTGGCCCTGGACAAGGTAATCTGAAAGGGCCCCCCACCCAATACATACAATGTAATGAAGTCCCAATTCTGGGGCCCCTCTCTGTCTGGGACCTGGACAACTAGACCTTTGGCCTCTCCTGTTGGCTTCCTTGGTTGTGCATATCAGTGATTGTACATGTATGTGTTTCATGCAAGTAATAACCATAAATTATCACAAATCCTTACAGGAGTGTTGCTGCGGCAATCATCCTTTCGGATTGTTGTTCGGATGGCAACTCTCTTACATGTCTTGCCATCTTCTTTACCTACACAAAAAAACATAGATAAAAAGTGAGTGCAAACACAGTGCATCTGAGCTAAAGACCTATACTGACACACACAGGTTGGAGGCCCTATACACAGTATTTGTGCCATTTTGAAGTTCCCATTCCTCCAAGAGAAAGATTATTTGTGAGGAAACGCACACTGCCTGCCATCAGACAATGCTCAGAATCGTGGAACTGTTTGTGTGATATGTTTACTCTTGATGCATCAGACAAAAACTGGTATGGCAAGACTAGATGGACCGATGCTAATAGCATGGTAATTCCGAAGGAGATCTCTGTAATGCTATGCTAATGCTTATACAGTACATGTAGTTTAGTTAGGACAGGTTGTCATTATTTTCTTCACACTCCTTTGGTGTAATTGCTTTTACATACTACATTACACTTTAAAATGACACAGATATCACATATAGGGCTTTTAAAAAGGTGCTATTCATACTTTGACTAATAACAATGATCATAGGCCTACACTTTCCAGTGAGTTTTACAGATTGTTTGTCTACTTCCCATTTCCCATTCATTCCAGCAGTATCTCAACTTTTAATAGCAGCAATACATTATTATTGTAATAATATATTGTGGCTGGAAATGTTTAACAATGTATTGCGGTTGTTGATGCCTGGAGAAGAAAAGCAGGAACTAAGTCTTCTCAAGGCCAAACCAGAGCTGTGTCTGAGATCCATTGTGATGTGAAAGGAAACTCTCCATCTACGCTCTCTGTTACTTGAACCAAAGATTTTCAATATGGTAAGCAAGCTAGCAAGCCGGTCTGGTTTTCTAAGTTGGTGTGACTTTACCACCAAACTCCATCCATTCTGAAACTCCGCTAGTCTCTGAAGAGGCCACATGATGGCAGCTTAGAACCTTACATCTATTGATTCAGGTGAACAGTTTCCTCATGAATCTTGTTTGTTTGGTCTTAAGTTAGAGACGATTCATAAGCAGTTAATTCCAGGTACCGTATGACGTAAGGCTCCAAACTGCAGTCCAATGGCAGCCATGCCCCTTTATGAGACTAGGAGATTGAATGGAGTTAAATGCAAAGTCACGCCCTTTTAGGAGAACGGACTTAATTCCACTTTGTTGCATTTGTGATGTGTGTTACAACGTATCTTTCTTGGCTTGACTTATCTTTGGCTTCTCAGCTTATCCCTTTTCCTGTTTCTGTTCCCTTTCCTTTGTTCCCATCTTAAAATAACCTGCCTGTGAAGATCCTCATTAACCCAGGTCATACTCTCTAAGGGAGAGAGTTTGTAAGCAACAGGGCTTGTTTTTGAAGCTGAGTGGCACTTCATTTGTCAGTTGAGGAGCTTCCTCTGTTTGATGTTTGGCAAATTGTGAGTTAAGGCAGGACTATGCTTGCTGGGTAACCTTGCATACACAGACAACCGTCTGCAAAGTGAACGCAAATACTTGATCCAGAACTATCCGAACATTCAATACCGTAGGTATCTTGGGGCTGATGGCCAATGCGGCTCTCGTCAAATATTTATGTCACAGTTTGTCTCTCAAAGTCACTAACCTAACCTACGTAATCCAGTTTTTCTAAGAATTGCCTCTTCCAGTTGTGTCAGTATTGCAACTTGTGTACGTGTCTGCATACGTTGCGTTCTAGTGAGCTACCGCACAAAAAATTGGCTTAAAATATGTCTGGTGACACATTGGTGCACAAAATGTGCACGTGCATACGTATCCTTCAGCAAGCATATTCTAGGCCATAAACTGTACTGTAGCTCAGTCAGTGTCTTGGTTGACTGCCATGTTATCGGTTAAACCGTTTCCTGCCACCTGCTGACATAGTGACTCTGTGGTTAGTTCTGCTTGATTTTGTGTCGGGGTGCTTTCCACTCTTGCCTCATGTCTACGTGTTCTTCTCCGGTGTCACTTCTGCTTTGGTTGGTCCAGTTTCTCTCCCCATTCCATAATGAGCTCAAGTCCTATTTTGCAGTTCACACCATTTAACAGATCTCACCATATAGCAGACATTTCTATTATGTTGCTATGTTATATCATAGTGTTACTGTGACATGTACAATGTTTGCACATCATTTCTTTACTGACTTTACATGTCTTTATTGGGTACTAGAAGACATCTTGTATTGTGATCACCCAGCGAAAGGATCCCCATGCACGATGCTGTTACCCCTGGACACTGCCTGGTACAAAGTATCTCACATTAAAAATGGCAAGGGCTTTATAAGGGAACCGACAGGTTTGGAACGCCTAAGGGAACCAACAGGTATGAACACCTAGTCACCACTCTCTCCCAACACGCACTCACAACCACATAAAGCATAGACCTGCTGACACTCCAACGTGTGGTGAAAACAGCGGGGAAAATCACTAGTGGTGTGCATTGGCACTGCCCTCACGATTCGATTCGATTACTATTCGGGAGGTAGCGATTCGATTCGATTCAATTCTATGATGCATTGCAATGCATTACATTTCTACTGAAAGCAAAGCAAATGTTTCATCAGTCATGATGAGGCAATACAAGTAGTCAGATACTGAGCAACATTTTACTGGCTGTTTTCTGTATCAGTCTTGCAGTTTTCAATGCTTTGAAGTGCTTTTATTTAATTTAACATTCATTTGCTCCTGAAATATCCACAGAAGTAATTGAAACTTAAAAAAATTGCCGCATCGATTCTGGAACTTGCCGCATTGAATTGAATTGTCCATGCCCCGCATTGCATTGCATTGCCGAATCGATTATTGTTGACACCACTAAAAATCACTGGAACGCCTCTTCTAGTGATTAGTACCATCTACACCACACGCTGTCTACGGGGAGTGCAGAACATCCTGCATGACTGCCACCATCCTGCCTATCACCAACTGCTGTCCTCAGGTCCCTACAGGCCAGGACTAAAAGACTGGCCAACTGGCCTATACCCTCAGGCCGTAATACACACACACACACACACACACACACATATATAAGAATGGTGGTAGAGAGGCATGTTGGACATTAATATGGTACCTGTTAATAGGCCATGGAACTTTATTTATACATGTAGATTTAAATTGAAATGTTGATTTTGAAACCTATAAAACACTGAATTATACACTTCACAATACACAATGAAACTCTTTGGAGTCCTCGTCAAACCCAAAACAGGAATGGGTATCACTTCAGAGGAGTAATGGTGGGGTGGCGTCCGCGCCAATGTCTTATCCTGAGCGTTTCGCTCCGTGCGTAATTCTAAGAGCAGTATAATGAAAAGGAAGAAAGGAGTCACACACTGGAGTTGAATGGGAATTGATGATGGGCTAGACCCGAAACGTTTGTCCCTTGTCTGTCGGTTTTATTTACTTTTTTCGGCTTTGTTAAATACAGTTTTTGATTTTGCATTCAGCTCCAGTGTGCGACTCCTTTCTTCCTTTTCATATCACTTTAGAGGGCAATAGATCATAGTGACCAAAACAATGTGAGCATACACACATACGCCAGTGGCGTAACACAAACACTTGGGGCCCCCCTGCAAGATACTAGAGTGGGCCCCCCAACCACGCAACCCCCCCCCCCCCCCCCCCACACACACACACACACACCCCCGGAACGCCACAGACCCCCACCCACACACCACGGCCTCCTCCACTAACTTTTTCAAGTAGAGGTCCATTTTTTTCAGGGCAGAGTGTCCCGGTGCCCACTAGGCTACATATTACCCATATATTCTTTTATTATCATAATATAATGTAGGCCTAATAATATATATTATATTATAGGTCTATATGTACATAAAGGTCTATGTAGCCTGTAGATATTATACTATATAAATACAGGGGTGGAAAAGTAACTTATTACTTTTACTCAATATTGTACTTGAGTAGCTTTTATGAATACTTTGTACTTTTTAAGTAAATTTTTAAATTAATACTTTTACTTGTACTTGAGTACATTTTGACCCAAGTAGGCCTACTTTACTCAATTACACTGGAACCTGGCCTGAGTACTGAGTAAAAAAAAAATTGACTGAGAGACAAAATGCCAAGCACAATAATGCCACAATCCGCCAGAAATGAAAGATTGTGCAGGATGGCACACAGATAGGTAGGCCTACTTTTACTTGTACTTGAGTAGAATTTAGGCAAAGTAAAGATACTTTTACTTGAGTACACATTTTCTGTACTCTTTCCACCTCTGTATAAATATATATAGGCTATGTAGGCTACACACACACACACACAGGCCTATTCATATGAATATAAAAACCAACACTGCAATCATAAATATAGGCTACATCAATCAATCAATAAATAGGTCTAGTAGGCTATTAGTGAAGTTACTTTCTCACTCGTCAAATCCATTCACCGTCTAGCAAACCTGAGTTCACACATTTGAATGCCTCTCGAACAGCTCTAAGTTTGTAATGAATGTAGGCCTACTGGCCGTAATTTCAAGACGCTTTTTACTGATCTGCAAACGTGATGCGAGAGAACAGACTCTCCACACCGGCCGTGTTGCAAACACGGACAACGTTCCAGTATCAAGGGAAAAGGTGAAAGGAGTGTAGGGTTTGGGACTCTTGGGAAAGTATAAGAGATAAAGATTCAATAGGTTAGAATTATTTTGAGTAATCTTTGAATCGCACGTTTATGAAGAAACGTGAGGATATTACGAGGCAGAAGACGTCGCCGAATCAGCTGTGCAGCAACGCACCGGTTGGTGGTTTCTCTTGTTCTAGGCTACTACAAAATGTGTTGCTGACTTGTTCTTGAGTCTCCACCCCATAAAACCGGCGTGTGGTCTCATTAGGGCTACGCTACGTGGTATGACAGAGCTGCGTTTGAGGGAAAAGACGCACGCTGTTCTCTGTATCTTAAATTGATAACTTGTGCAATCCCACCCTACGGCGCTCGCGGACAATGAGCGAAATTGAGCGTTTTTTGCGGAGGTTGTGTGCGCGGACCGTTTATTTAACGGATTTTACAATTAAAAGTTAAATCACAGAGAACATGTCAGAGAGCGTTGATTCACACGCAGCGTCCATCAGCTCAGTGTTGACGACACATGGCCCTGTCTCGCGTAAGGGGGGCCCCGCCTTAAATGTCTTCGGAACTACTCCCCCCCAGCCATGGGGCCCCCACCCGAGCAGGGCCCCCCCGCACCGCGGGGGCTGCGGGGGTATACTTTACGGCCGTGACATACGCGTTCAGGGCCTCTGACAGTTTTGGCTGTGCCCAGGACAAAGTCATCTGAGAGGCCCCCCTACCCAATACATAGAATGTAATAATAGCCCAGTTCTGCAAGTGACCTGGTTGTCCCCTCTTGTCGGCTTCCCTGCCTGTATGTGTCAACATATGCAGACACAAACAACACCTCTTTCACGATCCCTCCTAATATTGCAGACACGGACCCTCCTCCCCAAACATTCGGTCACATTTCATCCATGTGTACATAGCCACTCATGCACAGACTAACACAGTTTGACTGTGAACACACTGAAACACAAACAAGCTGTCTGACAGACACACACACACAGACGTACATTCACATACACACATAGTGATTCTGGCAGGTGCTTGTCTTTGACAGGTGACGTTTCGACAGTTTGTGTGTGTGTGTGTGTGTGTGTGTGTGTGTGTGTGTGTGTGTGTGTGTGTGTGTGTGTGTGTGTGTAATATGTGTAATATGTGTATGTATGTGTATTTATGTGAGTGTGTGTGTGTGTGTGTGTGTGTGTGTGTGTGTGTGTGTGTG
Organism: Engraulis encrasicolus; assembly: GCF_034702125.1. Lineage (NCBI taxonomy): Eukaryota > Metazoa > Chordata > Actinopteri > Clupeiformes > Engraulidae > Engraulis > Engraulis encrasicolus. The sequence goes on from NC_085860.1 coordinate 3,121,905, forward strand.
TGTAGTATGTGTATTTATGTGTGTGTGTGTGTGTGTAGAGGAGTGAAGTACCTGTGTCACAGTTAGTGCTAGCGGTGGGAGTTACGGGCCTAACCGTAAACGGTAACAAACCCAATCCAGCACCTAGTGGAGCCGCCAAGAGAGAAACAGTCCAACCGGGTCACACATTAGTTTGTAGGAATGTCTGTGTGTGAATCTGGGTGTATGTGTGCCTGTTTTTGTGAAGTCATTCAGCCACATCAATCTATGCATGTGAAAGAATATTTGTGTGTGTGTGTGTGTGTGTGTGTGTGTGTGTGTGTGTGTGTGTGTGTGTGTGTGTGTGTGTGTGTGTTTTAAGTACAATGTTTGCATGCACATCCATCATCGTGTGTCTGTTCATGCATTTGTATGAGTTTGCATTCTTATCTGTGTATATTGTGTGTGTGCATGCATGCGTGTCTGTGCGTGACTATTTTGGAAGTGCATTCTCTAAGTGTTATGGGAGCGTTGGCGTGTATGTGTGTGAGTATGAAGATGTTTGATATCTTTGTGTACATGCACGTGTTGTGTCGTGTGTGTGTGTGTGTGTGTGTGTGTGTGTGTGTGTGTGTGTGTGTGTGTGTGTGTGTGTGTGTGTGTGTGTGTGTGTGTGGATGGCACACGGTGAAATGGCTTGTCGATGCATGCAGCATTCCATCGTGCTGGAAAAGGGTGGCAGAGATATCACTGCAGTAGGCCTTGGGACTGGCAGACATGCACAGACACGCACACCTCCACACACAGGCACGGCAAACACGCATGCAAACACCGCCTAGCACACACATTTTTGCATAAACATGCACCAATGCATGCAGAACACACACACACACGCACACACACAACAACCCTATGAATCATTGCACATGCTGGCTTTTAGCGCATCCACAAACTACATAGTAGCTACAGTACTTGACTTCCTTTTCCAAGAGAGACACAATAAAGACATGTGTGATCATGGTGTGAAAGGGTGACTGCCTGTGGGTGTGTACATGTCTCAACATCTCTAAATGCCTGCATGAGACTGCATTGAAGGAGCACTTCGCTTGGGAAACAGGCTATTCATTTGTTAACTAGGCTTAAAATTCAACGGTTGAGAGTTTTTACTTTTTTTTAGTCCATTTATCCTAACACTGGTATTGTATCTAACCTCTTTGCATGACTTATACGTAGAACCAGATTATTCCAGTAGCATGCTAGCTGGCTGAATGAAAGTAAAACTGTGTAACTCTGACCAAGTTGGGAAATTAAACCTGTTCCTCAAAAGTTGGAGTGTTGATTTAAATGTGTGACCAAAATCAAGCCGTTACATGAAGACAGCAGCGTATCAGTTTGGAGGAAGTGGGAAGTAGGAAGTGGGAGAGTGGGGAATTCACGTGAATGCCTTGGATGCTATCAGAGAACTGTACAAACAATGTTAACATCCATCTTTCAATAAATGAATCCTGTTTATATGAAAACTACCTATTTAAAGTATCAAACACAAACAGGTAATTGGAGTGCTTCTGGGTCTTCACCTTTTTTCCTTGATGCTCATCAGTGTAGGGGCTCTCAACTTGATCCAGGTAGACAGATGCTGAGGCACTCAAGGTTGCCAATTTTTTAAAACTTTTTTATGTGGCATAATGCCTACGCGTTTCGGCCCTTATGGCCTTCTTCAAGGATATGCCCTGAAGAAGGCCATAAGGGCCGAAACGCGTAGGTATTGTAGCTAAATAAAAAAGTAGAAACAATTGCAACCTTGAGTGCCTCAGCATCTGTCTCCCTGTACCTATTTAAAGTGTTTATTACAAACTATGGGAGAGTGATGTAAAAACAAATGTGCATGTTTATTACTTTTGTCTAGTTAAGTGGATTCAGACAGTGGCTGAGAAAAAAAGGTCGACTGAGCTAGTCCAAACCCAGCTCTGGTTAGCGCATATGAACTCTCAGACACAATCACACACTGTAAAGACACACACTCTCTCAGAATCCCACTCACAAGAATGTGTGATGGCAGAAGGAGATGACAGAAAAGGAAAATACAACAAGAGTGAAAAGAAAAATGGAACAAAAAGAAACATGAAAGTAGTCCTATTGATGTATACAGTCATAGACATCTGCTTACATCAGTTGGCCTCTAGTGTGCGTGTATAAGATACACCAACTCATCCACATGATTTACACACACACAGGGAAACAGTGAAGGAGAAATATACAGTACATCAACAGGATACAAGGAGATAGAGAGAGACAGAGTAAGACAGCATATTATATTGACATGGCAGATGAAAGTGTTTGAGGTTGCATTTCAGCCTGTTTTCCTCCCCTGCTGCAGGGGGGGCTCTAACGCCAGGTGATCAGCCAGGAAGCCCAGCGCTGCAGCCCGGCACTCGCAGCCCACAGCATGCTGCTCTGACCAGCACACACACTCGCAACCCACAAAAAGCAACAGCTAACTAGCTCATGGTTTAGGCACACTTACATGTCTTGCAGCAGCCATCCACATACGTTTGGACTACACCACCATTCTGTAACACAAAAGCACACCATCAGTAATATCGTGAAGCTCAAGTCCTGGTCGATATGTCACAGCATATAATTTATTATGCATTATTAATTATACTTAATTTATATGTCTAGGGTCACAGTGCTTTTCAATACCTAACCTCCTGTCCTCTACTCGTGCCTGTGGTCTCCTTATGCGAGGCAAGATGCAAGACGCCATTGATGATAGAAGTTTTATACAGAATCTTGCAAAAGCACAATTCAAAGGTGATTTTCTCATTGGCATTCAGGATGTTGAATGGGTAAAAGTCTCCTAAAAGTTGTTGTGCCTAGGCTGACATCGGGGAAACTTAATTGTTTTCTCCACAGAGGCGAGGCGACGTTATATGTCTCCACAAGGAGGTGCTGTTGTCACTGACCTGAATACACTCTGAGTCGTTAAACGGAGGACAGACGACTCCTGAGGCCAACACCACAGCGCCTACTGCTGTTTCCATGCAGTCATAGCGTGTGCAGTTAGACACCCACGAGCTACCAGCCTGTCAATGACAGCATGACAGTACACACACACGCACACGCACACGCACACCC